>NC_046156.1:123296777-123508888 GCF_011064425.1 Rattus rattus | reverse complement strand
TTCCAGATGCTTCCCTATTTTTTCTTCTATTAGTTTGAGTGTGTCTGGTTTGATGTGGAGGTCCTTGATCCACTTGGACTTAAGCTTTGTACAGGGTGATAAGCATGGATCGATCTGCATTCTTCTACATGTTGACCTCCAGTTGAACCAGCACCATTTGCTGAAAATGCTATCTTTTTTCCATTGGATGGATTTGGCTAACAAAGGAATCTTTTAAAGAAGCATTTTTTTAAATGTCCAACATCCTTAATCATCAGGGAAATGCGAATCAAAATGACTCTGAGATCACCCATCAGTGACAACATATGCTGGCAAGGGTGTGGAGGAAGAGGAACACTCATCCATTGCTCGTGAGAATGCAGACTTGTATGACTCTGGAAATCAATTTGTTGGTTTTTCAGAAAGTTGGAAATAGCTCTACTTGAAGAACCTGCTACACTTCTCCTGGGCATATACCTCAGAGATGCTCCACCATGCTAAGAGGACACGTGCTCCACTATGTTCATATCAGCTTTATTCATAATAGCCAGAAACTGGAAACAACCCAGATGTCCCTGAACTGAAGCATGGACAAAGAAAATGTGATGCATCTACAGAATGTAATACTATTCAGCTATTAAAAACAGGACATCATGAATTTTGCAGGCAAATGGTTAAAACTTGAGAATATCTTCCTGAGTGAGGAGGTAACCCAGACTCAAAAGATATGCACTGTATGTATTTACTTGTAAGTGGATATTAGCCATAAAATACAGGTACCATGTTACATTCCACAGGTCCAAAGAAGCTAAACAAGAAGGAAAGCCCAAGTGAGGGTGCTTGAATCTCACTTAGAAGGAGACAGATGGAGAGAGAGTACTGGGTCGGACAGAGGATATGGAAGGAAAGGGGTCTGTATCAAGTGTAGGGAGACACAGGGGAGAGGGTCAGGAGAATGAATGGAAATCTGCAACTGGTAAGGTTGGGAGCATCTCTAGGATGTGATAGAGACCTGGGATGGGACCAGGAGTCAATTCAAGTAGCTAAGACACATAGCAGTGTGGATATGGCCTGAAGTGGCCACCTCCTGTAGCCAGGCAGGACCCCTAGTTGAGGGATAGGGACACAAACCCACCTACAAAACTTGTGACTGAAAACTTGTCCTGTCTTAAAGAAATGCAGGAACAAAATGAAGGAGAGACTGAGGCCAACCAATAACTGGCTCAACTTGAGACCCCTCGCATGGGCAAGTTCCAATCCATGAAACTATTAATAAGTCTCTGTTATGCTTGCAGACAGGAGCCTAGTATAACGCTCCTCTGAGAGACTCCACCCAGCAGCTGACTGAAACAGATTCAGAAACCCACAGCCAAACATTGGAGAGCTCTGGAGAGGATGAAAAAACCAGGGAAGACCAACAGAATCAACTAACCTGGACTCTCTGGGGCTCTCAGAGTCTAAACCACCAACCACAGAGCAACATGAACTGGACAAAGGCCCCCAGCTCATATATGTAGCAGATGATGTACATATCAGTCTTCATATGGGTCCTCCAACAAGTGGAGTGGGGGCTGTCCCCAAGCTGTTGTCTTTTTGTGTAATGTGTTCCCCTAAATAGGTTGCTTGGTCTGGCCTCAGGGGAGCCCTCTCAGAGGGAAATGGGAGTAAGATTGGGAAGGGACTAGAGACTGTAGGATGGATTACTGGGAGGGGGCCCACGATCATAATGTAAAATGAAAAAAAAAAACTAATGAAAAAAAGAAAAGTGAAAAAAATAAATAGTAAACCATGGTAAAAATAATTATTCAAAATATTATTAGAATGCTCAGAGAGCCAAGAGGATATTGTGTCCACTAATCAAAAAAATCTCCAGACCTTGCATAGCAGGGCACACACCTTTAATTCCAGCATCCGGAGAGCAAAAACATATGAATTACTATACGTTCAGCCTGTTCTCCATAGTGAATTCCAAGGCAGACAGGGTGACAGAGAGGCAGATAGAGAGACTGACAGAGACAGAGATAGAGACAGAAACAGAGGAGAGACACCTTTGAGAAGAATGGGAGAAGAGCTCTCTGTGTCAATCTAGGACAACAATTAATTACAGCTTAAGTTAGTAGTTTTCAAAATGTATTGACTAATAAACATATTAAACATATGATACATTATATATGTGTATATATGCATATTCAAGTATTTAATGAAATACATGTACAGATAATAAGTAGTAATAAATAGCACATCTCCTTACAGCCATGCACTTTTTACAATATATTTATTTCCTTGCTCATCGATAGATTTCAAAGAATAAAACTGCTGAAAATTAGCCGTGGGATGCTCTACATGATGGCAAAGGAGTAAATCACCCAAACAAAAATGGAAAACAACAAAGAAATGGCTATAAAACCTATAAAACAGCAGAAAGTGAAGAATTATATGTAAAATATCCAGATAGAAAAATATCTGCACTGCTAAAAAGAAATGACTCAACAGAGAAAAGACTACAGGAAATGTCACACAACAGGAAGATGTGTTTAATGGGATGAGTTGAAATAAGGCTGAGCAAGACGAATGGAAATTAAAAATTGAACAAGGCTAGCTGTATGCCTGGAAACTTCCTGATGCAAGCCCAGCATTCCAAGGACAAGGAAGAGACTCCGAAGGCTTCCAGAGGAAGCGAGCTAATTACGAGGCATGCCAGAAGGACGTGCGTGTGTGTTCTCAGCACCACTTTCCTCATTAACAGTTCTATTAGCATCCTGTTTACAAAGAAACACAAAAAGCATGATTATCAAAACTTAAAATGTTGCATTTAAATCAAATCCACATAGTCCGCTAGAGGAATATAAGGCAAAAGAGCCATCAATTCCAATACCAGCACGCCTCCAATGATGCTCGCATGCACATACCCTCTGCGAAAACAAACAAGAAACAATCAAACCAGATTATTCATCAAAACCGAAGATAATGCCAAGAGTCATGAGAATACATGCTATAAAATAAAGCAGGTAGCTATAGGAGAAATATTTCTTTAAAACTTTGAAAATTGAAGGGCAGGACATTACAGATAACTCGATGCCTGAAGGAACATCCTTGGGAGAGCTATTGACGTACAGTATGTGCTACAAACCCTCATCTTGGAAACTATATCGTGATGTGTACGCAAAAAACATACCTTGACGTTTCTTCTTTTAAGTCATTTTATATTAAGTACCAAGTAAATAGACAAAGGTGGTTCCATTATCCTAAAAGATACTGTAAAAAATGAAGTATGGATTACAGCAACTGGAGCATGAGGAAGGAATCCAATGAGACTTGTTGTAGGAAGTAATGTATTACACTCAAGCATACATCATGCAGATGTGAATAGCAAGCCAAGAAACTTGGGGAAATCAACACAGACAGGCTTGCAAAGATGGATTGGAATGTTAGACGTTTTAAAGCGTCCATTTTATGGGAAACTCTAAAAATATGAACACAAATAGATAATGTCACAGAGACTTTAAGAATCTCATAATGATTGTCAAAAAAGAAAAGAAAAGAGAAAACCCTGGAGACGGAGTGCATCTAGCAGGCGGGACTCTCATCAGGGAGTGGGCAGGAAAGCATCATCTGTGGTTTTGTCATTCAACACTCTTTGAAATTCATGTGTACCCATGATTTTAATAAGACAAGAAGGATGTTAGGATTTTCTCCTATTTCCTCTGAAAATCATTATTTCCTTACATTTTCCTCAAGTGATAAGAAAAAAATAACTTGTCATTTTCACCGATGCTTCCTTAGGAATCCACAACTGAGCTTGGAATTTCACTTTTCGTAGGTCTACATGTGGAGAAGCTCTTGTGGACTTGCCTTTGATGATCTCCATGAGTTTGTCACACAGTAAAACCCATGCTCAGCTTGTTCTGTGCAATGGTGCCTGGCTTCTCATTTACCCTGTAATATTAGTGTACCTCGGCTTTGGTAGGTACAGTTCATACTTGGTCAGAACTTGTATTATTACATCTGTATGCTCTTCAAATAGTCATGCTAAATTTGACCGAACACTTGACATAGCTGATAGTGTAAGTTCCAACCTTTCATCTATGTATGTGCATTTCCCTAACATATGTGTGTGTATACCATATATTTATGTATGTATATATAAGTTTCAGACTAAATTTCAAGTGATTGATAATTACTGAATTAGGAAAGATTTTATCATGTCTGGTAATGCTGTTCCCAGGATACACACACACACACACACACACACACACACACACACACACACACACACACACACAGAGACATTCTTAAATAGTCTAAAAAGTGCTTTTTATTTAGCTTTTTGTTGTTATGTATGAGCTTACATGGTTCGTTTTAACTTATTTTATATAAATATGGTATTGCTCAATTTTTCCTTATATAAGTTAGCCATCATGATATGTTCTGAAGAACATATACCTTTCCTGTTCTTTGTCTCTAAAACAGAATTTTAATTTATTGGTATGTGGATGATGGAAGTTCTTTTATTATTATCATATTTTATTCTGTCTGTGTGCATACATGTGTATGAATGTGCATGTTCATACCATCACATACAAGCTTAGGTTAGAAGACAACTTACAGTTCATTTTGTCCTTACAGCATGTTGGCCCCCGGGATCAAACTCAAGTTCTCAAGTTGTTTACCACTTGAACCATCTTGCTAGCTAGTGCCCCTTTATTAATAATGAAGGCACTAGTAAGGCTGATTATAGGTGCACACGTACTCTTACACATACACCTTCCAAGGACTAAAATCATTTATTATAAAGTTCTTAGGTGCAAATGGTTAACAAAAGCTGTTGTGGTTTCAATATGAAATATCCCTCCAGATCCTCGTTTTAAATGATTGACTCATTGCTCCTGGTGCTGCTTTGGAAAGTTCTAGAAACTTTAGGATGGAGCTGGCTGGAGGAAACAGTCTTTGGGAGTACCTTTGGTCCTTTTTGGTCCTTCTTTGAGCCTTCTGCTGTGCTCAGTGCCACCTTCAGCCTACTGACATGGGGTGAACTCTACCTGAGCTCTGAAACCATAAGATTAAGTACATGTGCCTCCCTTCAGTTCGCTCTGTCCAGTGTTTGTTCACAGTGATGAAAAGTCTAACTCAAAGGTTGAGAAATGTGAATAGTTCACGTAGCCCTTACCGAAAGCTCATAAAGTAACCTCACAGCCCAGCATAGCCCAGCACAGCATTAGCACCCCTTCATTGGTATCCTCTTTTCTCGTTGATGATGTCTGGCTCCTTTGGATAGAAGAGATCTCTATTACAATTTCGACCTCATGATAAATTTTCTCAACTCTGGATATGACAGGGCTACTCCCGTATGTGATGGTGTCTGTGAATACTGTCAAACCCATTGAGTCAGGGCATCTATTCCACCCAAGGGCACCTAATAACCTTTCCCATCCACTCATTTCATTTTCCTGGGATTCATATGCATGTGATCATGTTTTCAAAACAGGATTAATTTTCTTTCAAGACTCACAATTTTTTTTCTATTTCAAAACATACTTAATTGGCTAGGACTATAAGTAACTCTTTAAGTTATAAAAATAATGAGCATCCCTCAACTTGCCCCAACTATATTTGATGAAAAATCCAACCAGAATTTTATTATTAAAACAATGCTCTTGATAAAATGTATTTACATTTAAAATATTAATATTGGAATTTATGTAGCAATCTTAAGATTAATTAACAATATGCCATCTTATTAGAACAATTTTGTTAGATGGCTTTATTTCTTAAATTTGTGTGTGTGTGTGTATGTGTCTGTGTGTTTGTGTATGTGTGTGTTTGTGTATGTGTGTGCTATTATGTATATAGCTGTACTCATCTATGTGGTTGTGTGTGGAGGTCAGGGCATTCTGTCTCTCTCTCCCCACCAATCTGTAATACATTCACAGTTCCTTCTAGACTGGCTAGCCAGTGGGCTAGTGGGATTATCCATATTCACATGCTTATACTGTATTATAAGTGCTGGTATCATAGTTGCTTCTTTACTTGAGTGATGGGCATCTCCAAATTCATGTCCTCATACTTATACATCCATCTCTACTGGCTGATATCCATGGTTTTACTTAGGACATCCTACCAAAGTACAGTGAGTTATGTTTCAATGAACTGTTAATTTTTTTTCTCCTTCATCAACACTTGCTTTTGAATTTTAGCATTTGTATCATAAGAATATTTACGGGTATCAAAACAATGAGAACAAAACCACAAACAGTGCCATGTAACGTGTGGTATTTAGATACATGTATGTGTACATGTACTAATTATTGTCTCAGCTAACAGGAGCATTCCAAGAAGTAACTGTAAGTCTGGTTCAGCATAGGTTGCTACAAGATCCTCTGTCTTCTCTCCACCATCCCTAACTATAGTGAAGGTTTTCACTTTAATCCTCCTGACATGACATTATGTTCACAAACTGGCTGCTGGCCACTCCAGAAAATACCACCAAACTTTCCTTTTTACCTCATTGTGCTAGGAGGACCTCAATTTCATCTCCCCTCATTGTCTCCATTGGTTGTCCTTAAATTCCATTGATCAGAACTGAATCATCCATATAACAGGTCCAAAGAAGTCTGGGAAATAAATGAATGGCTAGCAAAGAGAAACATGGATATCACCTCTAATTTAAGCTTAGATTAATAGTGAATAACTCTCTTAGTTTGAAAGACTGCAGCCACACACAGTGAAACAACAAGGAAGGGAGAGGGTGGTGAGGGATGAAAAATACTTTTATGTCAGTTACTTGTATAATTTCTTCTGCAGGTGCTGCCATTTTCTTTATCCAATTTATCTCATTCAATAATCAAAATCAATTATAATTTTTGAAAATTTTCTCCAGTATGGTTCCTATAGACATATCTTCCATAAACTTTGGAAAGCTCAAACAGAATCATTTGAGCTCAGAATCTTTTATGGATGAGCAATCTGACATTTATCTTATATTGTTAGGATTATTTGTCTCTTTAATTTAGGTTACTATGATAATGTTTTATGATTGGCATTTTATTGTAGTATATAAGTATATATATTATAACTGAGTTTATTTTACTGACTAAATTACTACAGATATATCTATTGAATATATATACATATATTTGTGTGTATATATGTATATTTAAAGCTAATATGTAATATTAGCTAATATATCTAAATCAGGAAAGGAGACTATGAAATACTGTATCTTAAGCAACGTAGACAGTGTGCATCACCTTTGAAAGACACAAACGCCAATTTTATCTGTTTTATTTTAACTTGATCATTTTTGTTAGTTGTGGTTTTTATCTTACTTAATCTTTCATTACCTAAAAGAATAAATTATACATTTCTTGCTAAAAATGATTTAAGAAAAGATTCATAAAGAAGCCCAAGGATAATTCTATTAGGCTCTAAAAGAAAAACAATGGTCCAGGCAAGCTGGTAATTTGGCAGCTGCCAGAAAGGAAAGGTGGAGGGTGGGAAGAAAAAGGGCTATGCCTTTTGCATTAAGCTGCATGTTTCACAATAGAAATAAATCACAAGATAGGAAAGTGTGAGAACTGAGAGGAGCTTTTGAGAAAAAAAAGAAAGTCTAAAAATACTGGAAAAAGTAGACTTCGGCTCTGGTCAACAACCAGTGGAAATAAAGGTTGTACTCAATGATATTCATATTCACTTAAGCCATGGTACATAGAGGGTCTTTAGCATGACTTATGGTGAATCTGAGTCTCTGAGAAATAGACTCCTGTTTATGTGATTGACTGATTCTACTGGAGGTCCAGTTGCCACCAAGACTATTTTCTTTTCTTGATTCTATTTTTTTTGACCAGAATGAAACAGCTTTTTCTAGTGGTTTAGAGGAGCTACTGTAACATCCCCTATCATGAAGAGGGAACCCCACAATCATTGAGAAGTTGAGTTGAAAGATAGAAATGGACATAATAATCCATAGACCATGGAAAGCTAGTAATTCCATTCTAAAGCTGTTCACAGGGAGGGATTAATGGCTGGACTGGACATGACCCATTCATACCTGCAACCCAGGTAAGGGGTGCTCATTTAGGGGAGGTAAGGGAACCAGAGTCCTTTCAGGCATGCTTGGCTAGAGAACTGGAGTGCCTAGAATTGCTGCCTTCAAGGTCCCTTCCCTAAGTCAGCCTAGAGGATTCCATCGCCAGGTCTCTTCAATGAGATGGTGACTTTCCTTTAAGAAAAGCAAACTGCTCATGGAAAACACATTCTGAGATTTATACAACCTTTTTCACTTTCGTTATGTTTGTATTCATCTCTATGTTACCCAAATTGCTTATTCTCTCTTTTTAGATGAGTAGCACTTTAAGGTTTAGTCAAATGTAAAGGTCTTGCATGGTAACTGAGTTTACTTAAACGGCTCAATCTCTACTGCTACATCTACAGTTGCACTTGGATTCAAAATTTTTCATAGTTTTTATCTTCTGGTAATTTAAAAAATACAGGACATAAGTTATCAATAAAAAAGAGCATAACTTTCCCCCCCTCTGTGTAAGATAAGAAAATGAGGACAGTTTTAGGTTTGGAGTTCTTCTATCTTAACTTTCTGGTGCTCGGTTAATAGAATGGGAAGGTTTCATCAGTTTTCAGTTTCACGATACCATCCACAGTACCTAACACTAGGAAGCGTTTCCTATCGTATCACAATATTAATTTAAGGGAAATTTGAAAATTGCCCATAAGGTATCATTTTGCCCCAGATGTTTAACATTGGCTTCTTGGACAATTGTTCATATTGATAAACACTTACTTTCCCACTTTCTGGGAACAAGTTAAAGAAAAAAAAAGAGGACAGCAAATAGGAAGTGGCACAGAAAGAAGTCACAGATCCCTGGAATGTGAGTGACCATGCGTGCTGGGCAGTGTTAGGAGCTTGCTTAGAGTGTTAGAAGTGTGGTGAGCATGGCTAGGGCCTAGTTAAGTTTGTTGTTTCAGGAGAGTGCAGCTCAGTGATATGCATAAGAGCAAATTTAATTTTGAAGATAAAATATTCTCCAATTTCACCACTCAACCCAAACTCAACACTCATTACTTCCAAGAGCTACTAAGCAGGTTCACTCAGAAACCCTGTTCCAGCCTCCTCTCCTCCCTTCAAACCTTTTCAACCCACCCCACAACGCCCACCCCCACAAATGGAAACTCAGTATCCTTCTCTGTGGTCTTACAAAGCCTAAGCTTGCTGGTTGCTAGGGTCTATTTAATAAATTTTCCTAAGCTGTGTGGATAATGAGATAAGATATTCAGGGGAATTAAAATGTTAATTATGTGTACAGGTTGGTAAATACGCTCTGTGATTTGAACAGACTCATTATATGAGCTTAAATTATTATTACAACAGTGAATGTCAACCATTCATGATACATTACCCTCATCACAAAATATTGACAACCAAATTTAACCATGTGCTCACTAAAAATTAATGACTACTCCAGAGTCACGCTCAGTATGCTTTCAGTTATTCCAGAAAATTCTTCTGACAATGCAGGAGTACCATCCCATCATATCTCACCCATTCTCTTTCTCCTCCTGAATATCCATGTCTTTTGTTCTTCTAACTAAGGAACTCAGACAAGCTTCACATAATTACCATGACACTGGATCTCTTAAGTATTTGCCCTAAGTCAAATAAGAAGGAAGGGACAAAGAAGATACCAGTCCTAGTGTCTTTCTTGGGTGTTTCGGACCAGTGGTATGCAGCTACCATTCCTTGACGAATGCCTCTCTAATTGGTATGTATTTATCACATTTACTACTCAGAACAAACCTTCTGCACAAGTCTTTATTTTCCTCTTTTTGCCAAGAAAACCTTTCAACACATTGTTAATGCCTAACCAGAAAGGAACAAAAATCTCATGACCTGTGTTTACCTCAGTCATCAAGTCCTGAAATCCGTCTTGGGTGACCTGTAAAGGCCAGCTTTAGTACTGAGAGTTTCAGATATAGACATTCAAATCAGAATCATCATTTCTAAAGGAAAAAAAGGAGGGGGGAAGCAAAGGGTGTGGTAACCATGACAAGGACCCAGGCAGAGCAGCAGAGTAGGGACAGAGATGCCTATGCCCATGATTCTGATGTGGCTCCTCCATTTGGCAATCAGGGTGGGACCCCCATAGCAACTCAGCACTTCCCATTTATAAGCTCTGTAAATCATTCCTCCCTGCATTGTCTTCTCAGCTCTCCTCAGCATTCTGGGCAGGGAAAGGTCCCAGGGAGCCAGTTTGCATTTTGCTTGAGGCTAAATATGAGCTCTTTATAACCTGATCTGCTTGTCCACTGCCTGTGACATGTGCCAGCCTAGCTCTTATAAAAAACAAATAGCTCCCATGCTTCAGCTAAAGACTAGCCCCTAAAATAGAAGTTGAGATTAAAGGCATGCTATTATGGAACATGAATCCGAGAGAAACCGATACATCTTTTACTATCTGTGGGAGAAATTATGAAGACTAAGCTAACTAGGCTTGGTATATGCTCATTAAAAAAAAAGTATATTTTCTAAGTGGCAGCTTTCTCACATAGTTCAAAATGCTTACGCTTAATATCCACATCAATTTCGAGTACTCTGTTTTCTATGTTTCTCATTAATCAGGTAAGTAGTTAGCCTTACTCAAACATCTGTTCACCTCTTGATTATCAAGTTTAATTTTAGATGGTTTGGGTAAATGAAATAAAATCTATTTTAGTTGAGGATAGAGACAAATAATTATCTGTGAAGTTCTGAAGTATACATTCATTAATTTTAAGGTGTATTCTAATTCATTCCCCACACTAGTCTCTCACTCCACCAATACTGCTTCCTGCTCTGTGCAAAGTCACATGATCACAATGCATGCTGTAGATGCTTAGATTTGCTTAAAATAGGACTTTAAGAGAACTAACAATCAAAGCAGTGTGGCACCTTCCCGCTGTAATCCCAGCACCCAGGAGGCCTAGGCAGGAGAATTGCAGAGTGCAAAGCCAGTCTGGAACCAACAATGATATTGTGGTTCCAAAACAAAGCCAAAGACAGAGACAGCAAAAGCATGGGATGAGTAAGTCCTACAGCATCAAGTGTCTTAGCTCGCTCCTTCCTACCTCAATGAGATAACTCATCAACACTGGATTTGTACTTTAACTTTATTGCATGGTAGAAATAAAATGACTATAACCCAGTCAATCCCCATCCCACAGAGTAGCTGTAAGCTATCACCCAGTCTTTCCCATTCCCACAGAGCAACTGTGAGCAAAAGACCCAGAGAAGCATAGCTGAAGATATAAGCAGAGCTTCCAATACTAAGGAGCTCAGAATAAAACGAGGACGAAACGTTCGGCCAGCAGTAATGTTTACAATTCCACATATGTGCGTACTCACTGAGCACTCTCACTGGATGCCCTGCCTACCCTCCTAAATGCCCTTCATTCTTCCCCTCCCATATTTACTCTGCAGTGAGTACAGAATTAAAGACACTGATCCTCTCGCAAAAAAATATTGTTTATAAGGAACACTGTATTATGTGGATAATTTTTAAGCCAAGTTTTAAAATGCAGTAAGAAAACACTATCATGTTAATTGTGGAGGGAGATTGGTTTGATTGTGAGAAAACCACTGATGAAAGAAATATTTGCTTTTAGCTGGCACATAGTGGTTCCCACCTGTAACCTCAGCACTGAGTAGGCAGAGAAAAGTGGATTTGTGTGAGCTCAAGGCCAGCCTGGTCTACCAGTGAGTTCCAACCCAGGTAAGGCTACATAGTGAGACTGTTTCAAAACAGAAAGAAAATAAACCAACCAAACAAAAGGAAAGCCACCAGTTACTTTACTTACTTTCTAAATCCTGTAGATATTATTGTAAAATCATTTCAATTATGTATAAATGACATGTATACCATAATGTGTTACTATTGTACATGATTGGTAATACAATGCTTTGTATAAAAATAAGAAAACCTACTTTCAATTTATAATTAATAGAGCAGGCTGGCTCATTTTCAACAGAAAGTCCTATTTCCTAATAACCTAAGATGAAAAAGTGTGTTTTTAATAAGACTGTAATTTGAGCTATTAAATCATGGATGGACAGCATGCATACACTAAGATCTAGGCTAAAACTACTCAGTTACCCTGGTAGGAAAAGTAATTTTGCTAGAAAATAAACACATCAAAATACAAATGATCTAAGCATATCTTTATTCCTATATGTGTGATAACCAGGATGATCCACTGAGTAATGTTTGCTAAAGATTTGTTTTCTTAAGGGAAAGATTTCATAGTGCAAAGAAACATTCATTAGATATTAATTAGTATAGGAAGTCAAGTATAATTCAAATTTACTGAAACAAAATCAGCAAAAATACAAGGTTGAATAATTTTCCAAATATTTTAAATTATAGTCAGAAAACATTACTTCTGTAGAAATATATGAAACAGAAGAATATTGTAAAAGCTAAAATTGGGAGATTCATACATAGTACATTTCTATACTTGTTCAATGAACCACAACTCATAATGAGAATTAAAAGTCAGAGTGAGAGAGATAATTCTTGACCTTATTTTAAAAATAGGACTTATTCATATAATTAAGGCTGATTTTTAATACATATTTAACATGGCAAAGCTATATAATATAAATTCTAGAACTACTGCTGTATATTTCATTAGAAAATAAAAATTTTCATGTATGAGTGCATGTACATTTATATGGGGTGTGATCATCCATATTTGATATTTTTATTATAAATAAGAGTAAATACATTTAAATACCCTCTTCTATTAGTCAAATTGAGATTAGAAAGCTTAAATACCTCTAAAGTACAGTATTATCCCTCTTCAACATAAAGGATGGATCTCATTCAAGATGATAAACCCAATAAACGGTAGTCAGCCTGAAGTAAAACCATTTTCAGTTCCACCAATGACGCAGTTGGTGAAATAGAATAAAAAAGATAATTACCCTCAGGATAAGCCCATGACCCCTGCACAGAGGGAAAACCCCATGGGAAATATAGAAATAATGGAAAACTATATCATCAATCTTACATTTTTCAAAGTGTTTTAACAGGTTTTACACTGAGAGACCAGTCTTAAAGTTGCCATTCAACTTTCAGCAGTCAAAGCACCTCGGGAGTACTGAACCTACCCACAGGGAAGTTGCATTTGTTGGTGGGTCTGCTCGTTTGCTTCCTGCCCAGGATTTCTTTCCTCTTCTTAGTTCTATGGCTTCTGAGCTCCTGAATATTGGAAATTACTATCAACACCTCTCAGCACACTCACTTTTATTGCTGGTTAGAGCCATTTTTGAACCATGGTTTCAATGCCATTGACTCGGAGTTAATGAAATACTATAATTTACTTTCGAACCTCCTGTGTTAGTGAATGTCTCTCTGACTGTGATAAGACACCTCAACCAAGGCAATTTATAGAAGAAAAGTTGATTTAGGTGTTACAGTTTTGGAAGGCTCCTGCCCATTTTGGTGTGGTTCATGGTACAGGCAGGCAGATATAGCACTAGAGCAGAACTAAGAGCTTACGTCTTGAGGCACGAACAGAAAGCAGAGAGAGATGCAGAATGGTAGAGTCCTTTGAAATCTCAAAACATGCTCCGTTACTTTTTCTCCAATGAAGCCACACCTCCCAGTATTTTCCCCCAAGTATAATTCCACCAAGTAGGGACATAGAGCTTACGGGGCCATTCTCTTTTAAACTACTCCATCCCCTTTCTGCTATGCTCCATTAACAGGTAACCATCACTCTGCTGTTCCTATGTGGAAATCATTTATATTTCACGAATGAGCTCTGAATTATTTCACTTAAGCATAATAACATTCTCCTGCTCCATTCAGATTGTCACAAATGACAAGATTTCATTGCTTTCCATGGCTGGGGATTATTCCGTTGTATGTGGGTGGCACACTCTACTACACCATTCACCTATTGTTGTGCGCCGAAGATGGCTCCATTTGTTCCCTATTGTAAATAGTATTTAAGGATGCACGTTGGAATCACAGTTAACCACTCTATCTTCTTAAGCTTGGCAAACTTGTGAAGTTAACTATTACACTTTTTTTTCCCCTGGAAAGAAAATATGTAAAGGAAGAAATCTAGAAGTAGGAGAAAAAATATGGGTACCCCAAATATTATAAACACTGCTAAAAAATGATCAAGACTTTTCTATGTCAGCAGAAAAATTTTTTTTGTTATTAAGTACAATTTTTTGGTACATACTGTTATTCTGAGTTACTTTGGTTTTAATTTCTTTGCCCCTGGAGGAACTCTTGCTTCTTTTCCTGAAGTAAAACTGGTATGTGATAAGTGATTTATAACTCCTATATTAAAACATAACCAACAAATCTATCACCTCAGCAAACATTGTATGATATGAACTCAGATAACATGTCATGTTACCCAATAAATATGCCATTAATGTTTGCCACTTATCTAGCTACCATTTGAGATCCCCTCGCACCAAAAATAGTAGCATAAAATCTCTCATGGACTAAACCCTCAAAGACACGAGGCAGTTTGACTATCATAGAGCAAAAGAACGAGATATTTTCCCTATCCTAAGACCAGTAAGAACATAGCTTGAGTAACACTAAGCAAAGGATCAATAAAAGAGATTCTTGCTCCTCCGCTCTCAGGCTGGTGTGAGGCTTTCTCTCTGGAAATAGCTAGTGAGTGTCAAGGTACAGAGAGAGGAAACAACCTGTGGAAAAGGAGACACTCCTTCACACTGAAGTATGGGAGCATAGGGAAGGTGAAAGGCAAGGGTCGAGTAGGAACTCTTGGAATAAAGAAATATGAAACAGGGCACTGACGTTGGTGCTCCCATTCTAGAAATAATGCCGATTGGCCAATGGCTTGAAAGACATCAGTCCCATCTCACTTTCTCCTGAACAACTCCCCCAAAATTAAAAGTCCTGCAAGTGGAAAGTGCACTGTAATAAACCAGGCAGGAAATGCATTTAAGAAATAGGAATAGATCGACAACACAGGCTATGTCTGGCTTATTACTCAGGAGTAGTACCCACCCAAATTATTATTTGTATGTTGTGTTGACACTACAAAATGCAAGGTCTTCATCTAGTGAGATTTCTCAATTAGGGAAGATTCCTGACTGAGGATCTGAGTTTGGTCCCTGGAACCCACATTGTAGATGGAGCAAACCAGCTCCTCAAAGTTTCCCTCTGTCCTGCACATGCATGCCATGACAGTGACACAGACACATGGAAAGAATGAAGACATGTAAGGTCTCTAAATCCCATACAGATCTCTTCTCTCTGTGTCTCTCTCTGTGTCTCTCTCTCTGTCTCTCTCTCTGTCTCTCTCTCTGTCTCTCTGGAAAGAGTTGAGGATTAGAACTTGATGTGCTGGAAGATGTGCATCTTCTCCGAAAAGTATCTCCCAGCCCTCTGATGTGGCTGCTGGCAGTACTCTGTAGATGCTCAGTCTGTTGATTTCTCAGTGGCAGGCAGGGCAGTGCATTCACTTTCGAAAGAAGCAGGAGATGTTCAGCCTGGTCATGCGGTCTCTTTGCTGTATGATTCCCACCAACTGCCAACTAATGAAACACCTCTCTCTATAATGTGCGTACAATGGACAGGAAGAAAGGAAAGTCTAATGTGGACAATTCCATCAAGGCAAAGCGGCACAGCCCTGGGCTGTTTCCCAACACATCAGGCTGCAAAACTGGAGGATAAATTTGCCTCCTTATTCGAAAAGACACACATAGATTATTCTGACTGGCCAGTAGGAGTCTCAGCTAGAGCTACCATCCAGTATAACTCACAGCTAGGACTTCGCTGTGCAGCCTCATTATTTAATTAAGGGTAGGAATTACAAGAGCCCTAAATGCAATGGAGCAATACAATTTGCAAGGGCTCACAATTTATCGTTTTCATTAATTAACATAAAGCAGTGTAGGTGAATGAAATCAAGTGATCTGCTCAGCTATTAGAATTTTGAGAGTTAATTAATATCCCACCACAGATCATTGAGCTTAGAAATTATGAGTAACATATAGAATGTTAAAGAGTGTCATGATGTTTTATAAGCACAGGATACTCCTTCAGATGAGCTGCTTAAGAAGCTTGCTACCCTAAATTGATTTAAGATCAGATACGGTTAAATCCACAAGAAAAAAAGTAAGATGATTTAAAATAAAAAAAAAACCTGTGCATTTAATTTGGCAAACACAATAAATGATTTTCTTACTTACTTAATCAGCCAAGATGGTTACTGAGCAGTAGTGGTGATTATTAAATAAAACGTTTGGGCTTCACAAATAGAGTTTCAATTTAAACTTCCTAACTTCCTCACCAGGAAAAGAAACAAAGCTACCTACTACTCTGTAGCCACATATTAAGGCACAATCCAACAAATTTTCATTTACCTCCGGAACCCGAGGGCCAAGCGTGGAGGTCTGTGTGAACTGCCACCATCACAGTGCCCCGCCCTGGGCTTCTCTTTAATTAAGAGCTCTAGAGCGCTGCAGAGTCCTGATGTTCTGCGTCTTCCATGAGGAGCTCTGTGACTGAGAGTCGGTCTTGGCATTCCCAAGCAAGTGTCAGTAATTAAGAACAGACATGCACTGTCACAAGCCCAGAGACTTCCATAGTGTCTTCGTGGGGTCCGAGCGTATTTTGCTGCCCCTTATGTTATCTACCAAGCACACAGCTTTCGTAAAAGCAAAATGCATAACATAACGATGCTTTACCAATGTTGCTACTGCAGATAGCTGTTCTCTCTGCTCACTCCTTTTTCAGTTATTTCTTTTCCATTCCAGAAACAATCATCCACTCCATAAAATGTGTCAAACACATTAGCAGTGCTTTGAAAACATCACCTCACTGCTGAAAGAGAATACTAAAGCTTTGTTTCTTACCCAATAAAAGAGAACTTTCAGGAGATGGGTAAGTGAGTCCTAATCCTTAATATGTGGCTATATTTAGCAATGGGGAGTAATCAACTAAGGTAAGATATGGTCTTATGGGTAGGCTCAATATGACCTGCGTCCTTACAAAAAGGAAACTAGGTCACAGGCATTACAGGGCACGAGTGATCAGAGCAGCCACACACAAGCCAAGTAAAGAAGTTCCAGAAGAACTAGAACCTACCCAGTCCCCTCACCATGCACTTAAAACATCCAGAACTGGAACAGGGTTCTTGCCTGCTGTGTAAGATATGATAGATGAAGCAAAGAAGTGCAGGCTGACAGGAGCCAGATGTAGATCTCTCCTGAGAGACACAACCAGAATATAGCAAATACAGAGGCGAATGCCAGCAGCAAACCACTGAACTGAGAACAGGACCCCCGTTGAAGGAATCAGAGAAAGATCTGGAAGAGCTTGAAGGGACTCAAGACCCCATATGAACAACAATGCCAAAGCAAACCAGAGCTTCCAGGGACTAAGCCACCACCCAAAGACTATACATGGACTGGACCCTGAGCTCCAACCTCACAGGTAGCAATGAATAGCCTAGTAAGAGCACCAGTGGAAGGGGAAGCCCTGTCCCCAAGACTGAACCCCAGGAACGTGATTGTTGGGGGCAATGGGGGGGGATGGGAGGAACACCCATATAGAAGGGGGAGGGGAGGGACTAGGGGGATGTTGGCCTGGAAACCGGGAAAGGTAATAACAATTGAAATGTAAATAAGAAATACCCAATTTAGTAAAGATGGAGAAAAAAAAAAAGATACCCAGGTACAACATTCCCTTATCAAAATGCTACCAAACCAACACCAAAGCAGTGAACTTGTCTCCAGTGGATGGCAGAGCAGAAACTATTTGCATATAAGATAGTAAAGACGTAGGTATAAAGATGTTATCTACTGTGTCTTTGCTCAAAATTCAGCTTGTTCCATTGCCCCCATGGTTTGTAATAACCAAATAAAGCTTGTCTAGAAAAACTCACAAAAATCGCAAATGTTAACACAGACAAGAAAGTTTTATGTGACTTAAACGTGAAGAACCATCAGGGATGCTTCTGCTGTGGGGAGTGAGTTCCTGTGGAAGCAAAGGTTGGACCACTTCTCATTTTGTGAGCTTACTGGGTTCAGTCTCTTCCAAACTGGTTTTCCAGGGTTCTAAAGTGCTTCAAAGTCACTTTGACAACAGAGAAGGAGAATCACACAAGGAGAACAGATTAGTCTCTAGTCTCAGCGTGTAGTAGTAATGTTCATGAAGCGTCTTCAACTCTTGTTCTTACCAAAACTTGTTTCTTTGGTATTTGGTATTGCCTCGAAGAACTGGACAAGGGCAATAGAAAAACAAACAAACAAAAAAAAAAAAAAAAACTGATGCCTGACATTTTACTCCTTGGTAAGGTAAAACAGATAGGCAGTGAATTTCATATCTTTAAATATGCAATTTGATAAGGCTTACCAATGCACACATACCCATGAGAGTAGCAAAAATGTCAACACAGTAAATATGAGCATAGACCCTGAGTCTGCATTTGCTGAGCAAATTCTCCCTGAAGCCCTGTTGCCTCCCATCTGGGCCCAGAGCACACCAAGAAAACCTGATGTGTTTTACATGTCTAAATATCTATTTGTACTTCTTAAAATTATATGAGGCAATATTCCTTATGTTGTCATTTTTGGTCTGGATTCTCTTATTCAGCATAACTATTTCAGATTTATATATGATGACTGTATGATGTAGGTCAATCCTTTTGTTGGTAACAGTATTTTATTGTATAGTCATATCACATTTTACTAGCTCACCTATTGACTGACTATTGCACTGTAAGATATGGCTATTGTAAATAAAACTACAACGAACATGTGACCCCAAAATTTTTAAAGGTTTAATTTATATTTCATTTGTTTATATGGGTGAATCTACAGAGCCCAGAGCCCAGACAAAGGTGTTCAATCCCCTAGATCTGGAGTAACAGGTAACTGTGAGGTACTGGGAACTCAACCCAGGTTTTTGTTTTTTTTTTTTTTTTTTGAAACACCGGTAATCAGTGACCACTGTTAATTGCTGACCCATCTCTCTGGCTAGCTAAGTATGAATTTTTGTGTGAACATATGCTTTCAATTTCTGGAAAAATACTAAGACAGGAGTACATGAATAATGTTTGTTATGTTTTGTTTCTTTTTTTAAATTTTTTTTATCTTTATTAACTTGAGTATTTCTTATTTACATTTTGATTGTTATTCTCCTTCCAGTTTCCAGGCCAACATCCCCCTGACCCCTCCCTCTCCCCTTCTATATGGGTGTTCCCCTCCCCATCCTCCCCCCAACAATCACATTCACTGGGGGTTCAGTCTTAGCAGGACCAAGGGCTTCCCCTTCCACTGGTGCTCTTACTAGGATATTCATTGCTACCTATGAGGTCAGAGTCCAGGGTCAGTCCATGTATAATCTTTGAGTAGTGGCTTAGTCCCTGGAAGCTCTGGTTGCTTGGCATTGTAGTTCATATGGGGTCTTGAGTCCCTTCAAGCTCTTCCAGTCCTTTCTCTGATTCCTTCAACGGGGGTCCAGTTCTCAGTTTAGTGGTTTGCTACTGGCATTCGCCTCTGTATTTGCTGTATTCTGGCTGTGTCTCTCAGGAGAGATCTACATGTGGTTCCTGTCAGCCTGCACTTCTTTGCTTCATCCATCTTATCTAGTTTGGTGGCTGTATATGTATGGACCACATGTGGGGCAGGCTCTAAATGGGTGTTCCTTCTGCCTCTGTTCTAAACTTTGCCTCTCTATTCCCTGCCAAGGGTATTCTTGTTCCCCTTTTAAAGAAGGAGTGAAGCATTTGCATTTTGGTCATCCTTCTTGAGTTTCATGTGTTCTGTGCATCTAGGGTAATTCAAGCATTTGGGCTAATAGCCACTTATTGGATATCTTATTTATTTACATTTCAAATGTTATCCCCTTTCCTGGTTTCCCCTCTGGAAACTCCCTATCCTATTCTCCCTCCCTGCTTCTATAAGGGTGCTCCTCCACCCACCCACTAACTCGCACCTCCCTGCCATTGCACTTCCCTACACTCAGGCGTTGAGCCTTCCCAGGACCAGGGGCCTCCCCTCCCATTGATGCCACATAAGGCCGTCCTCTGCTACATATGCAGCTGGAATACATATGTTTCCCCATATGTATTCTTTGGTTGGTGGTTTCATCTCTGGGAGCTCTGGGGGTGCAGTCTGGTTGGTGGATATTGTTATTCTTCCTATGGGATTGCAAACCCCTTCCGCTCCTCCAGTCCTTTCTCTAACTCCTCCACTGGGGTCCCTGTGCTCAGTCCAATGGTTGGCTGTGAGCATCTGCCTCTGTATTTGTCAGACTCTGGCAAAGCCTCTCAGGAGACAGCTATATCAGGCTCCTGTCAGCATGCACATCTTGGCATCCGCAGTTGTGTCTGGGTTTGGTGTCTGTATATGGGATGGATCCCCAGGTGGGGCAGTAAGAACGCATTGAATTGTCTACAAAGTTATTGGATCATCCTCATCTTTCCACTTGCAGAATATGGAAGCTCTGGCTGCTTTACACTCTTGCTAGCATGGTCAGTTTTTAAATTGTAGAAGTAGCACGCTGCGCATCTTTTTATTTGCATTCCTCAAGTGATTTATAGTTTTGAACATCTTTTTGTGTACGGATCAGCCATCTGTACCTCTTCCTTGCTGATAGATCGTTAACATTTTGCCAATCTTGAAACCAAGTTATTTCCCTACCGAGTGTTGATCCTCCCTTATGCACCCTAGACACGTGTTCTCCGACAGATGTATACATTGCAAACCTCACTTCCCATTCTGTGGCTTACCATTTTATTCTCTTCACAGTATATTTCTAAGAACGGAAATCTTACTTCAGACAAATTCTAATTAATTATCTTGGCTTTCTGGAGATTGAAATCTCAATAGAAGAAATGTGACAGACAACCCAAGACCCCAAAAGTTTTCTGTTTGGCATTCTTCAGTAAAGCCCATTGGTTTTGTTTTATATTTAGGTCTAGAATCCACTTTGAATTGTTTTCTTCTTATTCTGCTCTTTCCTGCTACATATGGATAGCCAATAATTCAGAACCATTTGATGGAAAAAAATATATCCCTTATCCACTGAATTGGCATTGCAGTTTTGAAGAAAACCAGCTGTCTGTGTGTATGCATATGAGCCTATTTCTGGACTCTCTTCTTCTGCTCCATTGATATATCCGTCTGTCCTTATGCCAATCCCATGTTGCTCTGATTGCTGGAGATGTGCCAGTCTTGGTACTAAGTAGCGTCAGTTCTCTAACTAGTCTCCTCTTCAAAGTCTCTGGCTATTTTGAGTCCTTTACATTTTCTTTATAATAGTATACGTGAAAAGAAACACGTGGTTGGGTTTCCCCTGACCACGGAATGATGCCCCAGATCAGTTTATGATGTAACAGTACTGTGTCCTCTGTCCCATGAACTGGGCACACCTGCTGATTTATCTGGCCTTTAGCCACTGTCAGCTCTGTTTGTAACCATGTGTGTAAGTGATTGTCTTCAGGTTTTCCTTTGCTATGAAGAGATGCTATCATCAAAGCAACTCTTACAAAGGCAAACATTTAATTGGGGCTGGCTTACTGTTTCAGAAGTTTAGTTCATTATCATCAGAGCAGAAAGCATGGCAGCATGCAGGCAGACATAGCGCTGTCGAAGGAGCTCAGACTTCAGCATCTTGATTTAAAGGCATCCAGAAGAGACTAACATCCTCATGCCACTAGAAGAAAGCTCTCTTCTATAATGGGTGGAGTCTAAGCATAGGAGAAGACCTCCAAAACCCACCCCACAGTGACACACTTCCCCCAACAAGGCCACACATTCTAACAGTGCTACTCCCTATGGGTCAAGCATATTCAAACCACCACAGTTATCATGTTCTTCCTGTGTGGTTCAGGTGCTAGGACCGTGTGCATGCTACACAAGCATCCTTTCCTAAGCTGTAACTTCTATGTATTTTGACCTAATAATAACTCCTTTCTCTTGACAAACAGAACCAAATTTTTGCTATGCCTTTCTACTCTATTGTAAGCAGAATCATTCTGTTAACATGGATATGTGACTTATTGGTATTATAAAGAAGTGTTATTTATTTTTAAAATATTTACCATATAGCCCCTCACCATGTTGAGCTCACTTAGTACTGTCACCTCTCTTATATTGTAAGTCATATTTCATGCATAGATAGTCAGACCATGTGCAAATGGAGCTTTTTCTTCCCATTTCTCAGTCACTATTCTGTGAAGTTGTTTCCCTGGATGATTTTGCTACAGAAAAGCTTCTCCTGATAGGGAACAGAAGTGGGAGGAGGAAGTGCCATTCTGGTGCCCCTCATCTTACCATGGACGTATCAGTGTCCACAGACAACACTTGAAATGCTACCTCCTGTTGAGTTTGTAGATGCCTTTATTAGGTGAGTTTCTCGTCTATTTGTATATTTTCTTCTTTGTTCAGAGATTTTGTTTTGTTTGTTTTGCCTACAGGTATTGATTCTGGGTCTCTCCCATGTAAGACAAAGGCCTCCAATAATCGGATATTTCAAGATGGAAGGAAGAATTTTTAAAAACCTAGATATGCCTAAATGTGTATAATGAATTAAGATATTTTTATTTTGTTAATTTGTTAGTTATCACATTACATTCCTGAGACAAGTCCTACTTGAATAATAAATACTATCTACTCTAAACCTCATTTAATCGTTTGAGTTTCATAGGAATGTTGGTCACAAAGAATGAGTTGGGAAGTATTCCTTCAAGTTCTGAAAAAGAATCTGTAAGAAATGGTATTGTTTCCCTTTTCAATGTTTAGTAAATTGACCATGAAGGCTCATGCCTCTGCATCTTTCCTTACTGGGTATTTTGAACCATGAATGCAACTTACATGTATATGGAGGGCTGAGGGCATTAGTCACTTTCATGTCATTGCAGATTGGACCTAGAATCTCCCTTCATGTTAAGCAAGTGCTCTACCACTGAGCTGTATGCCCACACCATGAGGTTCATTCTGAGTAAGCTTTGGTAATTAGAGTCTGTTGATGAATATCCCCCATTACATGCAACTTGTTGAATGTATTTGTTTAACTTCTATTCTGTTTCTTTACCATTTTATATACAAATGTTGAATGTATAATGATGTCATCTCTTTTATTCCTGATGTCAGTAATGTATATATTTATTGTATCTCCTCATTATCGAGCTAATGTTTTGAAGCCAACTTCAACTGCATTGATTTCTCCTCTGATGCTTTCTGTTTTCTGTCTTATAGATTTTTCTCTATGATCTTCACTATTTCTTTTGTTGTTATTGTGGTGGTGGTGGTGGTTTACTTTGCATTTAATTTGCATGCATTTCCCTTGCTTAAGGTAAAGCTCAGGTCATTATCTATCAGACCTTTGGTATTTCTAATATAAGCTTTGAGTGCTAAAAGTTTTCCCCTAATTACCACATTAGTAGCACCCCCCCCCAAAACTTCTGGTCATCCTTCATTTCCTTGTATATTCAGATAAACTTCATCCTGTTCTTTGAATTTCTCTTGGATTATTTAAGATGCTATCATTGTCTTATAAACATTTATGGATTTTTCACATTTCTTTCTGCTATTTACTTTATGCTAATTATGATGGTAGTTACAGAATATTTTTATGACTTGAATCCATTAAATTCATTTCATTTTGTTTTATGAGCCAATTTGGTTATCTTTGTCCTGTTAAGTGACTTGCAGAGTTTGGTTGCTTGGGGATGGCTTTCGCTTTCAGAGTTTGTTAGTTGGCCTCGAAGCACTGCATAGTTTAGAACTAATTATCCCTCATGACAGAATACTATATCCAATCATCTATTACAACTTTCCCAATTTTGGCTGATAAGAACACATTTTACATTTTATCCTGTGAGTATCACATAATTTTTAATGATAGGGCCTCTCTCCAGACTGGATTGGAGCTTACTATATAACTAAGACTAGCCTCAAACTCACAGCTCTCAGACATCAGATTCTTAGATGTCCACATTATAAGTATTTTATGACAGGTTCAAACATCTTTAAAATAATCTTTAAGAGTATTTTTTGTAGTTGGATGGGGAATATGGTAGGTTCTATTGTTGCTCAGTCTGACCATGAACTCACTAGTATTGGATGTGGTGGCTGAAATGCAAATGGCCCCTATAGGCTCACATGTTTGAATACATGGTAGAACAGTAGAAGAGAAAGTGTGGAAGAGCCATGAGAACTAGGGAAAATTTCCTGAACAAAATACTAATGGCTTATGCTCTAAGATCAAGAATCAACAAGTGGGACCTCACGAAACTGCAAAGCTTCTGTGAAACAAAGAACAATGTCATTAGGACAAAACGGCAGGCAACCAACAGATCTTTACCAATCCTACATCGGAGAGAGGGCTAATATACAAAATATACAAAGAGCTCAAGAAGTTAGACTTCAGAGAGAAAAATAACCCTATTAAAATGGGGTACAGAGCTGAACAAAGAACTCGCAGCTGAGGAATATCGAATGGCTGAGAAGCACCTAAAGAAATGTTCAACATCCTTAGTCATCACAGAAATGCAAATCAAAACAACCCTGAGATTTTACCTCACACCAGTGAGAATGGCTAAGATCAAAAACTCAGGTGAGAGCAGATGCTGGCAAGGATGTGGAGAAAGAGGAACACTCCTCCATTGTTGGTGGGATTGCAGACTGGTACAACCACTCTGGAAATCAGTCTGGAGGTTCCTCAGAAAATCGAACATAGTACTACCTTAGGACCCAGTTATACATCTCCTGGGCATACACCCAAAAGATGCTCCAACATACAGCAAAGACACATGCTCCACTATATTCATAGCAGCCTTGTTTATAATAGCCAGAAGCTGGAAAGAACCCAGATGTCCTTCAACAGAGGAATGGATATAGAAAATGTGGTACATCTACACAATGGAATACTACTCAGCTATCAAAAACAATGACTTCATGAACTTCATAGGCAAATGGATTGAACTAGAAAACATCATCCTGATGAGGTAACCCAATCACAGAGAAACACACATGGTATGCATATACTGATAAGTGTATATTGACCCAAAAGCTCAAATTACCCAAGATACAATCCACAGACTACATGAAGCTCAAGAAGAAGTAAGACCAAAGTGTGGATGTTTTAGTCCTTCTTAAAAGGGGGAACAAAAGTATTCATAGGAGGGGATATGGAGATAAAGTTTGTAGCAGAGACTAAAGGAATGGCCATTCAGAGCCTGCCCCACCTGGGGATACAGCCCACATATATACAGTCACCAAAATTAGATAATATTGATGAAGCTAAGAAGTGCATGCTGACAGGAGCCTAATATAGCTGTCTCCTGAGAGGCACAGACAGAGCATGTCAAATACAGAGGTGAATTGAACTGAGAACAGGGTCCCTGTTGGAGGAATTAGAGAAAGATTTGAAGGAGCTGAAGGGGCTTAAAACCCTATAAGAACAATACCAACCAACCAGAGCTCCCAGGGATCAAAGACTATACATGGACAGACCCACGGCTCCAGCAGCATATATAGCAGAGGATGGCCTTGTTGGGCAGCTAATGGAAGAGAAGCCCTTGGTCTGCCAAGGCTAGACCCCCTCTCAGTGTGGGGGAATGTCAGGGAAAGGGGGTGGTTGGGGGAAAGAGGGGTGGTTGTTTGGGGAGGGGGAATACTCCTATAGAAGAAGGGGAGGGGGAGGGGATAGGAGGCTTATGTCAGGGGAAACTGGGAAAGGGAATAACATTTGAGATATATATATATATATATTGGCTATTTTGGAAGAGATCTGTCACTGCCGGTGGGCTTTATGGCTTCAAAAATCCATGCAATTCCTAGATGACACTCTCTCTCTCTCTCTCTCTCTCTCTCACTCTCTCTCTCTCTCTCTCTCTCTTTCTCTCTCTCTGCCTTGTGTTTGAGGATCACGATATAAGCTCGTAATTATTGCCGCCACACCATAACTGCCTGGCTGCTACCATTTTCCATTCAATGGTGGTCAGGGAATCACTCTCTGAAGCTGTAAGTCCCAATAATCTACTCTTTTCTAAGTTGCCTTGGTCATGGCATCACAGCACTAGGAAAAATAGCTAATAAAGTAGAAAATGATACTGAACTCCTAATCTTCCTGCCTCTACCTCTCAGGTAATAAAATTCTAAGTGGTCCTATATGTGGCTGTAGAAGATTGTTTTCTAAGTGATTTTGATGGTCCTTACTATCACTAAAGAAGGATCACCAGTAGATCCCAGAATTCCTTCACTGTGTAGTCAGTCATCACCCTCTAGAGCTCTGTTACTGACAGTCTTCCTAAATTCTCAGCTGTATGTTTTCAGCTTGGGAATCTTAGGTTTTGCCTGGTTTGCCTTCCTTAGGTAATGGTCTGCAAAATTTTGTAAATGTGAACTGGGGCAGAAAAGGTCAAGATCCCATGTTTCCTGTCTCTCGTGAGACTGAATTTGTGGCCTGATGCCTCGGATCTTGGAAACTATTATATACACGTTTAATCTATTTTGGGATAATGGCTATATGCAGAATATTAAGCCCAATTTCTGCTATTCTATTATGAAAAGAACTGGCATCATTGTAATTCACCCTTTTAATGTTTTAATATGCATATTTTCATCAAAGTCTACTTATCTATTATCTATTCTTATTTGCTGTATTGAGAAGCTGATGGGATTTTAATTTTGGCAGATAAAATCAAGTGAGAAAGGCCAACTTTGAGCTTGATGATGTAATAGTAAAGAAAGCACCAAGTTAATAGGGAGCTAGAAATTAGCTGCAAAATAGCGTCTTCTAGACATAGCATAGCCACTGTACTCACTCATGAATTCACAGCCCTTGTGAATGCACGCATAAGTCCTGAAGAAAGACAGAAAAGTGAGACACTCAAGATCCCAGCATCAGTGGATTAGGGGCTCAGAAGACCATACACCAGGCTGAACAGCTATTGGCTGTTCCTGGACAATTGAGGAAGGAGAGTCAGTTTTCTGTAACAACATGGGCCAAGATGAGATGCCCATGCTCCAGTGGTTGGTGCCCTACACCCATGAGCTTGTGGCAAGCACTGACTGAATTCAGTAGGTTGTTAGAAAAGAAGTGATACAAAAAGTTATGAGGGGTATAAGACCTGAAAAGAGGTTAAAAGATGGAAGCAGGTTGGAAGACAGGTAAACTTGTTGTTGTTGCTGTTGTTGTTGTTGCTGTTGCTGCTGCTGTTGCTGTTGCTGCTGCTGCTGCTGCTGCTGCTGCTGCTGCTGCTGCTGCTGCTGCTATTTTTAATGACAGGGTCTTACTTCATGGACCAAGCTGACCTTGAATTACCCAACATTTGACTGCCTCTGCCTCCTAAGTAGTGGGATTAAAGTTGTGACCCGCCACACCTAGCCCTTAGATAATGATTTTAACACACTGCATTTGTGTATGAAATTACAAAAGAATAAATGTTTGCTTTAGTAAAAAAAAAAGCAGTACCTTGGGAGCATAAAATAGGGTTTTTAATTGAAGAAAAAAATAAAAACACAAGATCAGAGATCATTTTAATTCTGCCAATGTAAGATTTTTAAAAAAAACAGAACAAAATCTCTATTTCTAGGAAGCGCAGGAACAAAAAGAGGACAGAAACTTCAGGCAAGAGGAAAAAACAGAGCAGACAACATCAAAGCACAGAGCAGCCCTGACCGGGAGGGATCAAACTCATAGCCACGATGCTTGGGCCATGGCCGCAATCTGTCACAAGCATAGTTAGACATCAGTGATGGTCATTTGCGGACTCACCTCCCACAGCCTTGTAACCTCTCTGACATGTCTAATCCATACTTCATTACTGGATCCCTAGCCCTTCAGTATAATGTCACTTCATGTCACTGCAAAAGGGATAGAAATGGAGAGACTAAAGAAAGGAGAAATATAAATGTCCAACTTTGCATTGAGAAATTTGATGACATGTGGACCTTTTAAATACACACCGCTCTATATTTCTTTGTAGCTGTTTATAAGTACAATGCAATATTTATTTTTAAAAAAATCTCATAAAAAGAAGCATTGTCTCTTATTCTTAATATGCTTTTAGACTTCCAAGGGAAAGATTACTCATTTTGTAGTGATGTTTTATTTAATTTGCAGGCTTCCTGAAGAAAAAAAAATGGGTTTTTTTGAGAACAGTATGTGAAAAATTACTGAATCTTTTTACTTTTCAGTGCCTCCCTTCTGTCTAGTCAACAAAGCCGTCTTGGAATTTAGCATGAAAAAGATTTTATGCTTCTTACTAATGGGAATATTCCATTAGATAGCGGAAATAGCTGGCCATATTTAATGGCTTCCCCTTGCTGCTGGTAGCCCGGACCCAGCACAATGGATAATGGAGGAGAACGCACAGACTCTGTGCCACCCACCTGCTCTTCCTCTTGACATCATTCATCAAGCTTGACAGGCGCTCCCAGCTGAGCCCACTTGGACACAGACTCATCCTGAACACTGTACTTGTGCTATCCACAGCCAATTGAGTGGAATGTGCACATGGTATGGAAGAGCTTTAACCAGTCTGAATGACAGCTCTATTTGTGACTCCTTTAGCATATGGGGTTTGCTCTCACTCCTAATGATTACTCCTTGGTTTTACGGACACATCTTGTATCCTTCCACAAGTATAACCAAATCCATCTTTTAAAATTACTAAGATCTCATGGTAGTGCTTCTGACAGACAGAGGTCTAAAATGAATTTATTAATGGACATGGACACGGGCATTCACAAAGGTCATGAAAATATCTGTAGAGATATTTTTTTCCAGACACATCAAGGTATAATGTCACTGTTCACATAATATCACACTGTGTAAGAAAATGTGATTTTAAAACAATAAGGTCTTTTTCTTCGAGAGCAAAACTAAAAATTAGTAAAATTAGTGTATAAATGCTGTACTACCTATTGTATGTACATGTGTGTGTGCCCATGTAAAAATTGCAGTGTGCACTGGGTTTTGAAACAAAGACTAGACCAGGCAAACACGTCAAGAGGAGGGAAGGTGATGTCACTTTTTCCAATAAGATTGATTGTTAAAAGTACCTAGTGCCAGCATGGTTGACACAAATTGTCAGGACTGACACATTAACGGCTTCTGCTGTTATATCAGAATATTTGAATCTAATTGAGAGTGGAGTTTCAACAGAAATTGCCATGACACTTCTACAGCAGAAGTATAAATCTAGTATCACATCAAAGAAAAATAAACCATGCTTTCACTACCTAATGCATGAGAAACAGATAATCTTTGATCTGTTCAAAGGAAAATCACAGCAAAAGCCATCCACTCGAATATAGATTACCACTCCTAAAATAATCCCCTCGTGAACATAGCTTGCCACGGCACGTATGGCACAAGAGTGACCTAGAGTATTTCCTCAGAGTATAATCTAAAGGTGGCCGCCAGAACACAGTCAGTGTGAACGGGTTTCCTCATTTCTGTATCCACATGCTTCCTAGTAACTAAATACTCATCAGTGAAAAATAAGTGAGAGTGATGTGGAGTACCCAATTTCACCTAGTAAAGGAGAGAACTGCAACTATGAGAAATCCAAGAGAGGGATTTCTGACTTGAGGTAGGGAGGACAGCACTGTAGGCAAGCTCAGCCCAGAAGCAAAGGCATTCTGCCATCAAGACTACGGTGGAGACCATATCCAGAGCTTAGGCAAGGCCCCCAGTTGAGGGATGGGGCCACTCACTCATCTCCAAATTTTTAACCTAGAATGGCTCCTGTCTAAAGGAAATACAGTAACAAAGTGTGGAGCAGAGACTGAAGGAAAGGCCATCCAGAGACTGCCCCACCTGGGGATCCATCCCGTACACAGACACCAAACCCAGACACTATTGCAGGTGCCAAGAAGTGCATGCTGACAGGAGCCTGATATAGCTGTCTCCTGAGAGGCTCTGCCAGAGCCTGACAAACACAGATGCAGATGCTCACAACCAACCATTGAACTGAGCACGGGGATCCCAATGGAGGAGTTAGGGAAAGGACTTAAGGAGCTGAAGGGGTTTGCAACCCCATAAGAACAACAATATCAACCAACCAGACCCCCCATCCCTACAGAGCTCCCAGGGGTGAAGCCATCAACCAAAGAATACTGATGGGGGACCCATGGCTCCAGCTTCAGTAGCAGAGGATGGCCTTATGTGGCATTGGGAGGAGAAGCCCTTGGTCCTGGGAAGGCTCAATGCCTGAATGTAGGGAAATGCCAGGGCCAGGTGTGAGTTAGTGGGTGGGTGAGGGAGCATCCTCATAGAAGCAAGGGTGAGGTGGGACAGGGGCTTTGCAAAAGGGAAAACAGGACAGGAAAGGGGATATTTGAAATGTAAAAAGATAAAATATCCAATTAAAGAAAACAAAAAAAATAATTAAAACAAAAAAGACCACCTACTGAACTGAATTTAACGAACTCTGTTACCATCAGCCTTTGCTATGCCCAACTAAACCAATATCTAGCTCAGTTTACCTGTCAATCACTTACAACTACACTTGCCTATGGTACCCTTAAATAACCAAGTAAATAATCCCTAACGATTACTAGTAGTAACTTTTTAGAGTCATAGAAACTTTTGAAACACTATTTATGATAACTCAGCCCATGTTTCCACCCATTTCAAATGCTAACTAGAAACTTGCCAGATCTCTCTCCTCATTCTTATTTGTTATTAATCTTCAGAAAGCTTTCAACCATTTCTAGCCTTGCCTTTATGGTACAAAATTCCCTTTATCCTTTACATAACTGCAATTTTAGTTGGAAATTCTGTGCATATTATTTCTTAGTCTATCCATATCCAACCTCTTGATTAGGAAGACATGAGAGTCTTATGCCATTTCACTGATCACAGAAAGTGATCAGGAAAGGTGTTGACATAATGAGACAGAATCAGAAGTGTTAAGGAAGGATGTCTAAGTGAGGTGAAACAGCTGGTTTATTAATGATTAATGGGGGGTTCATATTATACTCTATTCTTAATTAAGTGTCTCTTCCTTCATTTACCCATTTCGAAATTCTAAGTCATGATAGCATGTTCAAACAAGCTGAAGCAGACAGCCTTCTACTACGGGTTTGTGACTATATCTTCGATACCCATAATGTAAAATTGTCATGACAAGATTCTTTCTTTAATCAGGTAACGATTAAGTGTCAGGGCAGAAATGATGATCTTAAAGCTGACAGTGATACCATCAGCCTTAGCAGGTCTTTCTTGCTGACAAGTCAAGAATGTAGACTGGCAAGCTTATCAGGGTTATTTTCCCCTGGATCCTGTATGTCCAAAGCTCTTCCAAGCCTCTGCAAACCTTAGCCTCCATGAGAAATAGCTGGGCCTGCCGCACAATGTCTTAATGAGGGTAGGCGCTTGAGGCTAGGTACCAAAAACCTAAAACTCATTAAACTCTCATTAAAACATAAACCAGATTGTGTCATTTTCTGCTTATATTTCACAACTTCATCCCTTCGCACTTGGAACAGAAGCTAACTTATTCTCATAGTTTGTAAGTGGCCATGGGCTGTCCCTTCCATATACTGGTTTCTCTCCCTGCATTCTGTCCTCTCTTACACAGAGTCTGTGAAGGAGCCAAGTCCTCACAGATACCTTCCTGCCTCTGAGCTTTTGTGCTATTTCTTCTTTCTAGAATGTTCTTCTACCACAAGCTACATACATTGCTCCCTGAGCTTTGGTAGGTGCCCTAACAAATCCTCCTGACCAAATCCTCCTGCCTTGGTGATGGAAATACCTTTCCTAATTACCATCACCACCCAAGGTATGAACTCTCATTCACATTTGCCTGACTTCCTCTTTGTCTGGTTCATAATTTCTTCATAACATTTATTGCTTTCTCACATCCTAGAAATAGCACTATCTCCGTTTATTGTTGTTATCTTTGTATTTGGACACACATTATTCTCGAGCCAAGACTTTGGGTCTTGGTACCTGCAACATCACCTACAGCTCAAATTGCACCTGACATCCAGGATACTGTATCTGACTGGCTCGACAGATGAATGAGTTGTTCCAGCTTCCAGTAAAACCTGCAGCAAGATTAACTCAGTCACCCTGTTCAGTTGAATTAGAAATAATTAGACAGAAGACACGGTTCTTTTCTGCATAATTAATTCAAAGCAAGGCACAGTGAGAAAACCTAGGAACATAAACGAGATAAAGTGTAATGGTCTCCTTTGACTTTCTACATTTTTCTAAGCAGATATCTGGTGGATCTTTCTCCATACCTAGATTGTGGTATGAAATATACAAATGACCTCTCCAAAATAGCAAGATCCTGCTATAGCACTGAAGAGTGCTTAGAGAAGAATAATCCTTTAAGAGCAAATTAGACTTAGTTGGGTGTCTGACTTGGCTCCTTCAGATAATCTCAAATATCTAACCAAAATTATACAAGTAAAGACCATAAAGAACATAAGCCCTGAGCTTTAAGAGGAAGATTTGTCAGTTAGGAAAAGACATACTTTTCTTGTTAGGACTTCCCCAAGGAAACTTCTGTAAAAAGGTAAGATGTTTTTATATATGATACAGAAGGTCATGTTCCTGCATAAAGTGGTAGCTTGTTTTCAGCATGGTTCTTGGAAACTTCATGTAGATATATGTTCCTATGTGGGATGTACACACACACACACACACACACACACACACACACACACACACACACACACACACAAAATATGCCTATATGTTTACATATATGTGTATATGTGCATATATGATATGTGTGAATGTGTGTTACAGAGGGGGGGGGAAGGATGTCACTTTTCCTGATTGTTTATGCACAAGAACATTTTAGCAAGCTGAGCACTGTCTGACTGACTTGAGTTCACAGAACTAGAATTGTGTTTGAAAGTGAAAAACTAATTTAATGAACTTTGCTTTTCTCTCCTGGATATTTTAAATACTGTTTGGTGTACCAAAGCCAAGTAAGTATGCAGAGATATGTAAAGAATCATATCTGATGGCAAGGAAGAGGGAAGAGTAGCCCACAAGAACAGCTGTACTGTTTTTCCCCTTCCTTTAAGGAGTGCAAAAGTCCAGCACACACACACACGTGCACACACACACACACACACACACACACACACACCAACTCTTGAAGCATCCCAGTCATGACCCACAAGTTAGTTATACATGCCTGAAATTGAAGTCACAGTATGTTTGCCGTGTATTCTATTTCTAAGAATAGTCCACATTGCTTTCCCAACAGCCCACTAGTTTCTAAGGCAGCATTTCTCAATCTTCCTAGTTCTATGCCCCTTTAATACAGTTCTTCATGTCGGAGTAACCCCCAACCATAGTTATTTTGCTGCTACTTCATAATTCTAATTGTGCTATGGTTGGTATCGTAATGTAAATATCTAATATGCAGATGGTGTTAGGTGACCCCTCATGACTTAAAGATTGAGAGCCGCTGTTCTAAGGGATTTTAGACAAAGTACCACATTGAATATTGAAAACTCACGTAGTTACGGAGGCTGGAAGACCAAAGCCAATGTAGCATCAAGGTTAAATCATTCTGTGGGCCTAAGAAAGCCACTGCCCTGGCTTCTGTCCCACCTAGGGGGCACTGGCAGCAGCCCTCAACCTTACTTGGCTCCTGGATACATCACTGCAAGCTCTGTCTTTGCAGGAATTCTCTTTTGTGCCCTGTTTTCACATGGGTGCCACCTCAGCCTGTTCTAGTTCAGTATATCCAGATTGTAAGTTAAATGCATCTCCAGGGCTCTGTTTACAAGAAAGCTCACAGGTTCTCACAGATGTCGGTTTTGTCAGCGTGCTACTCTGTTCACAGAATGAAGAGGATAGGCCACTCTCTCAGAACTATAGCAACTGAAGAAATTACCTTTTGTAACATTAAATAATATTTTCTTTACAGAATGGTGCAAAAGGAAATGAATATATCAAAAGGTTTTATTTAAAAAAATTTTAATAAGAGATCTCCCCCAGTGATGTGCAAAGTTACTTATTGGAATTCTGTAGTGTTTTGATTCCACAGAAGGTCTGTGGGAACAACCAACAGTTCATGAAATTAAAACAAAGGAAGAGCCACCTTGAAAGAGAGACTATTGCCTCTCTGTGTGGTTCTAGGACACTGGATCTCTGCAGCCCCTGAGACACGATGGCAAAGGGCTCAGCAGCACACAATAGGGAACCTCTGATTTCATCTCAGTACAGCAGCACAGAAAATGAGAGCGCCTCTTCTTCACTCAGCTCTCTCTGGCTTCCTATTAAATAATGTCACCCTACCACTCTTATATATCCACATGTATTTTTCCATTAAATTATTATTACAAATATCACTGCATCAATAGTAAAGAAAAGAAAACTAATATAAGGAGGCCAAATATGAGAAGGTTGATAAGCTGTGTTGTTCCACACTCCTCTGATGGGAAGGAGAGAGCTGAGTGGTGAATCTACTTAAGGGTTCTCGACAGGGCACAGCCTTGCCCCTTTGACACCACCAATTGTCTTGCCACACACAAAGTCTTTGCAATAATAAATTAAGTCAAAGCCATTGGTAGGAAATCAGATGAAATTGAATATCTATAATTTGCAGTCGGAGAAAGATCATATGATAACCCACAGGTTAATCTCATTTAAATAAAGATTTTTTTTCACTTCTTATTAAGATGTAATCAAGAGTTTAGGCTGGAATACTCTTTTTGCTCTAAACCTAAAACAGGCCAAGAAATGTACATACATATAAATATGTTTATTACTGTACATCATGTATAAACACAATTATTTAGAAGATAATATTATATTAAAATATGATAATCAGGAAGAAGATAAACATTGTAGAATAGGAATGCAATCATCAAAAGCTCCTAAAGTAGAAGGCAATTTCAGGGCAGTGGGATCCATGTTCACTTATGCCAGGGGACCAAGCCAGAAACTCCAGGTTGGGTCCAGTCCCCCTGACTGATTAAAGAAAGTGCTGCATAGGTCACTATGTCGGTGTTCTACTTCACTTTCTTCCACTGTGATCAGACACTGACAAGAATGACTTGCGGGGCAGTTATTTTAGCCTCCAGGTTACTGTTTATCACTAAGTGACGCGAGGGCACACGCCCAAGGCAGGAACCTAGAGGCAGGAAGTGAAGCACAAACCAAGAGGAATGATGCACACTGGCTCGACCAACCACTTTGCTTATACAGCCCACGCCCGCTTGCCTAGAGATGTGCCATGCTCGGTGGCCAGGCTCTTCAGCAATTAAGAAAAATGTCCCAGAGATGTGCCCATAGGATATTTGATGATAGCAATTCCTCAGCTAAGGTTCCATCTTCTCAGGTGACTAATTTGTGTTCAAGAAAAACTAAACATCATACCAGGGTTGAAACTACTTTAAACTGCAGCCAGGCAATGGGTGGGAGTTAACACTGATTTTCTTTTTTGATTTTTATTTTTCTTGGATCTTTTATGTATTTACATTTCAAATATTATCCCCCTTTTTCCCATCCCCAAGTCACCCTGCTTCTATGAGGACGCTCCCACTCCTACCTACCCATTCTAACCTCAACCCTGGCATTACCCTACATTAGGGAAATGACCCGTCACAGGACCAAGGGCTTTTCTCACTATTGATGCTGGACAATGCCATCCTCTGCTACATATGTGGCTGTTGTCATGGGTCCTTCCATGTGTACTCATTTGTTGGTGGTTTAGTCCCTGGGAACTCTGGTGGGGTCTGGTTGTTGATATTGTTCTTCCTATAGTGTTGCAAACCATTCCTTCAGTCTTTTCTTTAACTCCTCTGTTGGCGTCCCCTAGTTCAGTCCAATGGCTAGCTGCAACCTTCCTCATCTGTATCAGTAGGGCTCTGCCAGAGTCTCTCAGGAGACACTCATATCTGGCTCCTGTCAGCAAGTACTTCATGCTAGGCTTGAATTGACGTTTATAGACTGGGCTGAAGACCTGCAAATACATCAGTACAGCAGGGCTGGAAAGCTAGGATGCAGGGGAGGCAGCTCTAACGTGAGGGGGGCTGGGTGAGTGAACAGTAGAACCAGGCAGGAAAGATATAAGAGCTCAACAGAAAGAGGCTGAAAACCAAAACCCAAAACCAAAAACTCAGAGCAACAAAACTGATCTCGCCACAACATTATCTAGCAAGCAAAAACTCCCGCCTCATCCTGGGGAAGAGCCAGGAAAGACAGCCTCCACCGAGCGAGCATAATCATGCCATGGGGTGAAACAATGCAACTGTCTAAAACACATAAGTAGATATATTTAAAATGCTTGGAGGAGGAAAGGCACATAATGTGCAATACTAGCATAAGAAGTCATAAATATTTATGAGCCAACACCCTATGGCTTATACAGAGAGTCGAGTCAGTCACACAGGCTAGAAGGAAATAGAGTCAAGACCATTGCTAAAAGAACTGACCGTGAGCACGATACTTCCAGCTGAAAAGTTTATGAGAGAAATAAAGGAAAACCAAGATGGAAAATGCTTACAGACATACAGGATGGATTGAGAGGTTCCTCATTTTCTCCATGACAGAACAGGCAGCACTAAAATTATAGATATCTTCCAAATCTCAGTAGCTTAATAACAGTTTAGGGCACATAGTAAATTATGTAGAGATACAGGCTGGTTAGGATGCTATTTCTCCCACCAACTACAGTAACAGCCCCCCAAGACTCCCCAACACAAAAAGAGCAAATAGATGTCAATCTAAAATTAGATGCCCAGCTAAACTGACTCCCAACAATGAGAATCAATGATTCTTCCAGACACAAAGGGGAGTTCACCACCAAGTCACTGTAAGGATTACTTGGGGAATATACTTCTAGAAGAAAAAAATTACGGGAAGAAGGACTGGGATGTATAAAACAGTTATAATTAAATTCTAATTGGCAATTCTAATTAAACACAGTACAAAATTTAATTTAGAAAGCTTTAAAAATATAAATGGGACAAAAAATTCAGGCATTAGAAAGATAGCAGAAGAAGGAGGGATACGAATAGATTGGGGCAGAATTCTTTGTCTTGTTCTAAAAGTAGAAAAACTAAATGAATTTAAATTTTTTTTCAGAAAAAAAATAGAGCTGAGCATAAAATATAGTTAAGTATGTATATTTAATTATATTAATATTATTTGAATCCTATTTTTGAAAAGTAGGGACATATCTAAGCAGTAGAGGAGCTGCCTATAAGCACAATGTCCTGGGTTCAATTCCTCAGTATTGGAAACACAAAGAAAGTCTTGTATTTTTCATCTCTATAATGACAAGGAAGAGCCAATACATAATAATTTCCTTTTGTATAGACAAGTAGTATCTAAGAGCTCATTTCCCTAACTCTAGATGCTAACCAATAATCAGCGAGTGTCTTCATTAGGGTATAATTGCTATGAAGAGACACCATGACCATGGCAACTTTTATAAAGGAAAGCATTTAATTGGGGCTGGCTTACAGGTTCAGAGGTTCAGTTCATTGTCATCATGGCAGGAAGCATGGCAGCATCCAGGCAGACAAGGTGACAGAAGGATAAGAGAGTTCTATATCTTGATCAGAAAGCAGCCAGGAAGGGATTCTCTCTTCCACACTAAGTGGAACTTGAGCATAGGACCTCAAAGTCCACACCCACAGTGACACATTTCCTCTAACAAGGCCATGACTATTTGAACAAGGACACACTTCCTAATAGTGTCCTTCCCTGTGGGCCAAGCCTATTCAAACCACTCCAGTGAGTAATGTCCTTACGCTTACAACATTTGTAAACTTAATATCACAAGGTGGCCACAGAGCAGTATGAATGGTGCCCCCCCCACTATGTTCAGAGAACAAAGGTGACCACATCATGATACTAGCAGTGAGGATAAAATCTAACTAAGGATGAAAGCTTACACCTTCACACCATCATGGAAGGACATCAGGGCAGGAACTTGAACAGGAGAGAAACCTGAAGGCAGGAGCTGATGCAGAGGCCATGGAGGAGTGCCGCTTATTGGTTTGCTCCTCATGGCTTCTTCAGCCTTCTTTCCCATAGAATCCAGGAACAACAGAGCAGGATGTTATCACCTAGCATGGACTGAACCCTCCCCTATAAATCAGTAATTAAGAAAATGCCCTAGAGTTTTGTCTTCAGCCCCATCTATGGAGGCATTTTCTCAACTGAAGCTCCCTCCTCACCAATAGCTCTAGCTTGTGTCAAGCTGACATAAAACTAGGCAGTACAGGGTCATTTCAGAGGGAATAAAGGCATTAGTCAAGGTAGTGGCACAGAGAAAACATTAACAGAGGAAACCATCTGCACAGCATAGGTAATTAAAGGGAACTTCACCTGTGTTTTACCTAAAGCCATTAATGAAGCTAAAGGGTGGTGTTTTTCTTATCATTATTCACCTATAATTTTGAAAATGTCCCTGACACAGCATCCTGAAAAATAACATAACACAAAGGACTACTTTCTAAACAGTTGTGCCTATTGAGCTTGTTGAGTTTAATAATTAGATAAATAATTATTATATAAAGAGAATATGTAGAATATGTTATATAGAGAGAATATATATTTTAATAGTTACTTGCTTGTTTCTCATTAATGTTGAAATCTACATAAAAGTTCAGAGGGCAGCTGGTACTAATTTCTACTTCTCTAACTAGGCTCTGGTCGAGAAAGGATAAACTACACACATTCATTTCAAATACAGTTTTAAAATTCAGAGCCATTTGAGCTTGCTTCAGGTGAAATGTCTCCAACACATGCAGAACTGTCTGTTCCTGCATTTAATCAGTAGACTCCAAACAGAACTCACAGTGCAGCCTTAGACAGAACAAAAAAGAACACAAAGTACATTTGCACCGTCACTCTGTGCGACTACTTCACACTTTTACTTGTGCTTAAATTTTTAAACAGTACAGAAGCACAGACTGTCAGGTAGAACGCTTTTCTAATTTATTTATATGTGTTTTTCAGCATTTAAAAATTTAAAGCGTATTCTAATCTCAACGTTGTTTCAGAGCTCTCCTAATGATTACAGAAAAATAATTTGCTTAGGTAGAGACGAAAGGGTTAAAAGAAATCTGTTCCAGGTGCCAAACCCTTGAGCTAAGAAGTGTGTGAGGCACCATTCCATAGCTGTGTAGGGTAAGGGAAGTATGCGGGGTACCAACCCTATCTACGTGCTACAGGAAGTACGGCAAGTGGGAAGTCGTGGCTGTCCGATATAAGACATGGGAGGGAGGAAGTATGGCTGTGCAAGGGGCTGGAAGTGTGTGAGGTAGAAGTCTATGGCTTTGAGGGATAGCACTTGTGAGGGGTGGGAAGTCCTAGCTGTGTGGTGATACAGAAAGTTACATTCCCTTCAAGTACACAGAAACTGAACATATTGCTCAAAGTTCTATTTCATAATGTGCCCAAATAAATGAAATCTGAGGAAACCAGACGTGCTACATGTATTCTTGCTGCCTTTTTGTTGAATTTATAAAGGCCTCTCATGAAGCCCTTGAGAGTTTAGGAAGTGTAAAGAAGTCAAGAGCTCTGGCCTCTCTGCAAACAGTCACCAGAGGACTGTTCCCCCTCTCCCAATTCTGCCACTTGCTGTCACGTCACCTCACTGTTGTCCTAACTCACTACCTGGTCCTCTCAATCCTTCTCTATACTCTCCTCTTGCCATCAAACAGTATTAGTACTTCTAAAGCACAAGAGTGTTTCTCCATCCCAGGCCTCCAGGACATAATCGCAGACTTTTATTACATACTAAATTACAATGGCCTCTCATGGGCAAGTGCCCATAGTACAAGAGACACCTTTTCTGTTGCATTTAAGCTTCTGGTTCTCAGTGCTCATTCAATTAACAGTGCCCTCTACCTGCTCTCTAGTGTTCACAGCTACCTGGCTCCTTGAATCTTACGATCCATGCTCCTGCTGACTATCAAAAGCAAGGCAGCTGCTTTTATCATTGATGACTGCAAACTCACAGTTGAGAGAGAGGAAGAGAACGTTTGTGACAATCCTCAATCCCATGGCCTACCCCCAAAGTAGCAACCTGAGCAGAAATCCATTCAAGAGAACTCTTAGGGCTGGTCACTGGGAGTTTAACCACGCTTCTGTGAGAGTATACGGGCAACACAAATTGGGCCTTCTTCTTTTCTTTTCTTTTTCTTTTCACTTTTCTTTTATTTGCACCCTTCCTTTCTTCTTCTCCCCTTCCTTCGAATTCTTCCTCCTCCTCCTCCTCCTCCTCTTCCTCCTCCCCATCCTCCTACTTCTTCTTCTTCCGGAGGTGGGGGTTTAGTCAAATGGTTAGTGGCAAAGATCTGGTAAGACTGGGAGCGGAGCATGATCCACAATCATGATGTGAAATTTCCAAATATTCAATAAAATATTATGAAAAAGGAAAGGCGGAGCCTGTCCCCTTCATTTATTATAAAGTAGTCCCAATTTATATAATAAAAATTTGTGTCCTCATCTTCATTTCCAAAGACTGATGCTTACTAGGTATATGTGTTTCTACTAACACTATCTTTCTATCTAAAATGTCTAATCTCTGAGAAGGCAAGAATAATGACATCAGTTGAGTCAAAGGGTAGTGCTTTCAAAATCACTCAGTATTATTTCACTTCTTCTATCACTTAATTCTTATTGGAACCAAAATTAATACTTGTTTCCCCTCAGAAATTGATCTACTATTTTAGGGTTTATTGCTGCAATGAAACACCATGTCCAGAAAGCAAATTGGGCCAGAATTGTTCCTGTCTAAAGGAAACACAGCGAATAAAAATGGAGCAGGGACTAAAAGAAAAGCCATCCAGAAACTGCCTTACTTTGGGATCCATCCCATCTATACACCCCAAACCTCAACACTATTGCAGATGCCAAGAAGTGCTTGCTGACAGGAGCCTCGTATCGTTGTCCTCTAAGAGGCTCTGCCAGCACCTGACTCCCTGACAACTCCAGCATTTGTCAAGTTGACATAAAACTAGCCGGCACACCTACCAACTTTGTATCTAATTTTTTCTCTTTCTCAGAGTTCCTATCCTTTCATCAGAACTACAGGTAGCTCAAGGGAGAACATCAATATTCCGTTGAGAAATAAAATATGGTTACTTCCACAACTTTAACAAATACAGTTATTAAATACCACCTTAATAAGTAAAAAAAAATGTTACTGGTCCAAAATTCAAAGATGTTAATTTTTGAACTTATTCTCCTCTTTCCCTTAGCTACAAGCATTAAAAACACAAAAGCAAAGCCAGGAAACAAGTTCATAGAACACTTTAATGCATTATGTATGTATTTATTTATTGTATTACTATGAATACATATATACATTATGCATATATACATGTATACATATATACATATATCTTTACACCATGTGGATCCTAAGATCAAGATCAGATGATCAGGCCTAGTGACAAGGGCCTTCACTCTCTAAACAATCCCATTATAACCAAATCTTAAAACAATATGAAGGGGATATAGAGGTACCAATCCAAACAACCCCATTTTACCTGCTTTGAATGCTGGTAAAATATATGATCAACATATATTGGGCTTTTTAAATTTTAGGCTCAAACTACTATTGCTGGTATGTATTTGATTCCTTCTTGGGTTCTATAAACTCTGAGCATAGAATGAGGAAATATGTTTGTAGTAGCAATTATTGATCATCATGAGAATAGAGTATTTGATATATTCCAGAAATAGAATGACCAATCTGCAGCCTGAAAATTAAATCCAGAGTATAATGCTAACAGCAAACTATGACCACATGGATGTGTGTGACATTGTGTGAGATCTCCCCCTTCAACATTAAGCAAGAATGAAAACTCTGACCTACACCTAACTGTCTGACCTTGAACAGCTGTTTGGTTTTGCAACCCTTAGCTCTTCCAACAATTGGGAGTAGAGCAGCACTTCAAACCTGGCACGATCACTAACTCTAGTGATGCATGTAACTCGCTTCAAGCCAGGGCTAACACAGGGACGTACTCCACAAACCAGCCACCCTTGATGATGCTGAAAAACGAAACTCTTCACTTTTATCTAATACTGTTACTAGACATTTGTGGGAGCTGCATGTGTTACCAGTGATGTTGGAGTCCCTCTCATGATTCTCAGTTTTGTTAATAAATGAACTTAAGAACAGACTGGAAAGAAAACTTGGAGATGACCGCATTAGAGTTTAAAATAAAACCACAGGACTGACAAACTGGAATCTCTTCAGTTGCACAAAGGAAAACTGGGAAAGAGTTAAAACCACGCCTTTGGAGTTAGGCATGAAGGTCAAGTCATGCGGAAGACAAATAACGATATGGAAGAGTGGGCGAGTGTGGGGGGCTCCAAACTAAGCATGATTGAAGCCAAACAAACTAGTGGGGGGAAGCGCACTTAGCTTCTGGTTTGTATCTGGAAAAGAGAGGCAGAAGAGATACAGGGTCAGATGTAACAGAAGCCCATGGCAGTCTCCAGCAACTGCCTTATGGTAGACTTTCTAGGGAGAAAGGTACAGCATCTCATTTAACAGGTAACTATTCCTGATATAGGGATAGCTTATAGTGAATTTACCTTCCTTAAGGGACTGGCTGCCAAACTGGATTGAAGTGTCTACCCAGAGTCCTCACTTTTGGCTAGGAGGAAATGGTTGTCCCGTAGTGCAGTGGTTTTCTACCTTTCTAACGCTGCAATCCTTTAATTGAGTTTCTCATTTTGCAGTGACTCCCAAGCATAACAATTTTTGTTGCTACTTAATAGCTCTAGATTTGCTACTGCTATGAATCATAATGTAAATATCTGATATGCAGGACAGCTGATCTGGGGCCCCAAGGGGTTGTGACCCAAAGATTGAGAACTACTCTGCCTTAGTGGTTCTTCAGTGTTGCTGTTAAGAGTATACTCTATTTTAATTCTGAAGTACTTGCTTTGTTTTAATGTTTTCAATGGAATAATATGAGAGAAACAGAAAATCACAGTGACTATGAACCCACAGCTTAATAAATGTTCACAGTATGCTTCGTCTTGTAACCAGACATAAGGAGAGGGCATTGCTAAATGACCAGGCATCCACGGGTGCCTAATTCCAGCTACAACCTCAAAGAAAACATAATTTCTAGACTATTGTGCTATTTTTGCCTGCTTTCAAAATTTACAGCTAGTCAACTTTCTATTCAGGCTCCACATATATTCTTTTGGAAAAATGGGTAAGTCTTAATGGAATGTATTCTAATGACATCCTTATAAAACCAAATAGTTTAAGCTATAGTTCTCTGAAAACAAAGTCATATTCTATATTGTTCTTGACTGCATGGTTAATAGGCAACAAATAGAGTCCAATTAATGGTTACAATAGATGTGTTCTTTGTTGCCTAAAAAGTCAAGACTAATGTGATACAGCACCTCCCCTTATTAGATGCAACATTCAGTATGGTGTACTCAGGGACTACAGAGGGACTACATACTAGAAGCTCTTAGAATAGGAAAATCCTGGGAAGTCTGTATGAGCAGTACTTACTGTTCAAGTGTATCTGAGCTACCATGAACAATAAGACTTTCGGGTTTTCTTCTGCCAAGTATAACAAGTACCTCCAATGTTATCCGTTTCCAAATTTGACTCTGACACAGGACCAAGGAGACTGGTGACAGATGGGCAAAATTTAGCATGCAGCTCGGCCAGTCTTTGGGATGGAAGTCTTGTTATCTCACACTTGCTGCCAAGTCCTGCTCAGTGCTTTGTAACAGACACCGCTGGGAAACTCTGCAGATTCAGCCAAAAGCACAGACTTAAATGAACCGGATTTTCTCACTGTTGGTATTTGTAACATCTTCCTGACACGGGCTCCTCTACAATAATGAAACAGTCACTAGCACAATCTGAATGAGATGAAGCATTTGACATAGCCAACCGGATTGACTATCTGTCTGTCTGTCTGTCTGTCTGTCTGTCTTTGTTTCTTCCTTCTTTCCTTCCTTTTCAATTCTAGGGACCATTTTTCATTGGATAGGAAATCCGCCCTGTCTAAATCAGTTCTTCTTTAGGCCAGTGAAGTTCTGCAAGCTCCCTGGTCCTAAGGTAAAAGTCTTGTTACAAATATCATATTAAAAGCAGCCTTAAAAGAATTACATAGAACCTCACATTAATTAAATACATAAAATATGTCTTCCCATTATTACCTAATTAACATTTACATAGAAGTAAAAACATAAAATTATTTTTATAATATTAGATTACTACCTCTTGAGTCATATATAATTAATTAGCCATTAATAATAGAGCAATGATAAAATTACATTGCGTTCCTGGGTCACTTTTGGTCAGTTCAGAGCAAGCATGACTATAAATTCTTTCCTTGTATGATAAGCATAAAGACAAACATTTTAATGATAACATTTTTGATCTATACACTCTCTGTTAATCTGCTCTTAGAAGAGTTGGGTACAGATTTAGAATTAGTTCCTCAATCTTGGGTAAGAAACATTTTATTCAATGCAATACATTAATGAGGAAAATATTTTAGCTTTGATATTTCTTACTATTATCCAAGTGGTGATAGAAATAGGTTCTTGTCTTCCAATGAAGCATTTCACAGATTTAATAGCCCTCTGTCAATCAGGCTAGAATACAGCCAATCCACTTCAGTGACTCGGTCTACCCACCAGCACACCTTTCTGTCAGTCTTTACTAAACTTACAGTTTTCAGATTCTCTTTCCTTTCCTGTCTCCTCTCTTTCGGTCCCTCTCCCTGCATCCCTCTCCATCTGTCCCTCTCACACATGTGCAAACTCCCCTCTCGTGTGTGTGTGTGTGTGTGTGTGTGTGTGTGTGTGTGTGTGTGTGTGTGTTGCCAACAATCTGATCAAGGGATCTAATGTGTACCAGGCAATCTCTCTCCCACTATGCTGCACACTGGTAGATGTCAGTGAGTCAGGGGCATGGAGGCATATGTCTTCAGTAGAAGCTGCTTAGGAGGCTAAGAGAGGATGGTAGCTTCATCACCGAGAGTTTGAAGCCAATCTGAAAGGTGCACAAAATAACTCAAATACACTAAAAAATACTGGGAGGGTGAGAGCCACCTCCCACCACAATATTAAAATGTCCTAAAGAGCAAAGGGTCAGTATCCATAACTGCAAGTGCATGGCATTTTCCATCAATCACTACTTCGACTTCTATAAACAGCAACAAGCAATGAAAACCGAAGCACTAAGAATGGGTGAGCCTATATAGACTTTTTTTTTTACAGTGAAAACGAAGGTAATTTATGAACCATCATATGATATTCTCTGCTAGACCTCACTGATGAAAACGGGATCAGGTGCCTTAGCAGCAGGGAACTACATCATAAAAAGCTCACACTATCTAGGACTAAAGACCAAAGAGAGGGAAGAGAGAATGGGCAAGCAACTAGCACACTGGCCACAGAATTCTTTCAGCTTCTTACACAAAAGAACTGGCGGTTAATTATATCACCACATGTCCCTTTCTAGCCACACTTACTGTAATAATAATGCTCAAAGATTTACATATGTTTCAATATATTTCCCATACGTCTGACCACAGTCTTACAAACACTTTGCAGGTGTCCTGCCAGAACTGAATCACTAATGTGTTAATACGCAGATTACTGTGCATTTGACTGGTATTTCACACTTCACAGAACCCTTGAATTACCTCTACCATCCCAAGTTCTCTTTGAGTCCTTAGGGCCACCTCAGAGGAAAAAGAATCTTTAAAAATGTCTCTTGAGCCCACTGCATTCATATGCCTACACCCTGAAGGCAGTTCAAAAGGTCCCTGAAGTTACCTCAGAGCTCAGTGGAAACCAGCCAGAAAAAGCTGTCCTGTGATGCTGGGAGCTTCCTGCATCCTCTGGAGATGGTTGGATTGACATGAATCCACTACCTGCTAGAATAATCTAATTATACCAAAAGGTTTCCACTGAAAGGGCTTTATTCCAGGTCCCTGTCACTTTCCCTGTGGTGAACTCAGACTTTCAAACACTCTGCATGTGGCTTTGTAACACATGAAGGAGTTCCTGAAATGTCAGTCCTCAGGGACCATTGCTCGTGTCACCGAAGCAAGGTATCGTGACCTCTGCACTTCTGGATCTTTTAGACAAAAGACAAAAGCTGTGAAGGCCACGGTGAAATTATTCTTCCTAACCAAGAGCTGATATATCCAAAGAGAGGGGCGCATATGTATGCCGGCAGTTGTGAGGGCGGATATGCACCACAGTGGCTCTCAGAAAGCCTGCCCTATGAATAAAACACCCTCTGTTTCCAAAGCCTAGAAATCTGGTAACATTCAGAACATATGGATATTCAGTTAAATAGGAGAGAAAAGTTAAAGTGTGACATTTCTTTGAACCCACAGTTTTACAGCTGCAAGAAATCTCTTCCATTCTTAGACTGGCATAGTGTGACAATCCAAGCAAGCAGGCTTAAGGTCTATAAATTCACTGCTTCTCCTCTACTACCAAATTCCAAGATTTATTAAACATCTCCTCTCACACTATTTTTTTGGTATTATGAGTCAACCAGATTTGACCTTTAAAATAGTGGAAGCATCTGGATTATTTCAACTGATTTTTTTTCCTACTGGAAGATTGTTAATTCCCTAGTACACTTCTATTTCAGTCTGACTTTGCACACAGAACACAGGGAGACGGCTTCTGACATAGGTAACTTAGCACATTAAGATGTGTTTATTTTTGGACCCATCAGCACTGGTGTGTACCATCCTAGAGGGGAGAATGCTACTATATACCCTGGATCTGAACTGACTTCATCAGTATCTATCTACCTATCTATCTATCTATCTATCTATCTATCTATCTATCTATCTATCTATCTATCTACCTACCTACCTATCTATCCATCCATCCATCCATCCACCCACCCATCCATCCATCTATTTATCTATCTATCTATCTATCCACCCACCCACGCACCCACCCTCCCACCCACCCACCCATCTATCTATCCATCCATCCATCCACCCACCCATCTATCTATCTATCTATCTATCTATCTATCTATCTATCTATCCATCCACCCATCCATCTATCTATCCACCCATCTATCATCTATCTATCATCTATCTATCTATCTGTCTATCTATCTATCTATCTATCTATCTATCTATCTATCTATCAGCTAGGTGGCTGGAACATGCCACAGTGATTGTGTGGTAATCAGAGAACAACTTGCAGGACTCAATTCATTCCTTCCATCCTGTGGGTCTCAGAGATTGAACTCAGATTACCTGGCCTAGAGGCAAGTACTTTTATCCAATGAGTCATCCGGGTATAGGTATACAAGTGCAGAAGCTCAAGAGAAACTCTCAATTCTCAATTTCCATCCATCTAAGAAATGCCCCGACATAGACCTCCTACAGCTAGTTGTATACTACCCTACTGGCCCCCACCCAGAACATGACTATCAAAGACAGAGAAAGGAAAGCAGGATGTAGCCCCAGTGCTATACCTTTCATGAAATGCACGGAAGTGTTTATTATCTAGTCCAAGACTTTAAAGGGGCTTGCATTAATGGAGTTTTATGATAAGAGATGCAGGGTATACAAAGATGCTCCCACACTGCTACTGGAAATGTCATCTCAGTCATGAGAGCATCATGAACTGACTCTGAGTAGTACATACTTGGGGGAGAAGTAGTATATATTTGCTTCTGGAAGAGTATACTTACTGGACCTATTATGAATGGATTTCCAAGACAGGTCATCTCTTTCCTCTCAGTCCTCTATATTCAGAAAATAAATATAAAAATGAAATATAAAAGTAAGGTGGACCTCTGTTAGTTCCTGAGATTTGCTGTGAATAAGTAAAAGGATTTATTTTATGACAATTTTGAAGTCACTATAATACCACATGTCTGTGTGTGTGTGTGTGTGTGTGTGTGTGTGTGTGTGTGTGTGTGTGTGTGTGTGTGAATAATGGGAAAATATCATCATGTAGGCACATCTGGATTGCTTCTCTATCCAACACTATACTGATGTCGACTTGCCCAAGGCTTGTTTTTACCCTGAGTATCAGTGGCAGATGGGCTTACTGTGTTGGTTTTGTTTTTTTATGAACTCAACGTTTTTTCCATCTCTTCACCAAACATGTGCTGAGCAATGAAAAACCTAGATAGACAATAACCCTGCCACATTCTTGGCCCAGACAGCCAAGACTATCAGGATGCTACTCTTGAAAAGACCAGTGAGACAGACAATATCTTATTTAGCCATAATATTCATGTCTCCATCCGTCTTAAAATGCACCTCGCTAAACACAGGGATATTTAGAAGTATTTTCCAAGATAGGCACGTTACCTATATTTATAGTACCTAAACAGTAAGGACAAATAGTTACGATTAGCTAATTGTATTTTGAATATGTCTGCCAAAGTGCTTTACGTGCATTATGGCATGTATGCCGCCCCCCCCACCAAAAAAAAACACTGTGTAAAGTAACTCAGTAACTCAAATATTTTGTAAAATGACTTCACAGGTACAAGTTCAAAGAGAGTCAGTAACTTACCCAGGTGGTAGATTTACACCTTGGCCTGTCTGCCTGTGGAACTCAAATTCTCGAATTCAGATACATAATAACTTCAAAGTCGCTGCATTTCTCAGACTGTGTTGCTCGACTGCTTCAGCATTCACACATATTCATACTAATTTTAAAAGCAACTGATTTTGAAAGCATCACCTTTCCATTTAGGAGAAATTTTAGAAACTACTTGTAATGAAAACACAGGGTTTGAAATTGGGATATTAATATGTACTTGATGAAAAGCTAGACAGAGTAAGGGAAAGGACTGAATAGGGCAAAGGAAGGGAGATTTCCCTCATCGTTTCTCTTTGAAGCCTTAAAGCATACTAAAATCCTTTTCACATACTGAAAAGCCAGCTCATGCTTAGACAGTTGGCTTGTATTATATGTCATAGGTTTGAGGTTTGTTTTAACTGGAATCTCCCAGTAGTCAAGAGAAACGCTGGCTTTCTCCCCTTGCTTACAATCCATGTCACGAGCAAAAACGGTAGCGCACTGGCATGTACTAAATAAATGTTCACTGATCCTAGGAGCCATTTGGGTCCATATCCCAAAATATGATTCAAACTGAAGCATGACGACAAACTAGCTTACGATTCTACCTCGTGCCCAGCTAGAGAATGCTTCACGGATCTGGTATGCTATTTTCCCCAAAAACCATTTTTTAAACAAAACAAAAAGATATTTGACATCTACTGTGTTCACATAACTGAAAGTTGATACAGAAAGTTGTGTATACTCATCAGATCATTTACATGAACAAACTCAGGACTCTGCTGAGCTCATTAAGTCACCAAATATTCCTTACAGTAAAGCAACGTAACTGGAAGTAGAAAAGCGGTCCCAGAGTATGGTCCTAAGTTCACCCAATCCTACCAACTTAGAGCCACTAGAAGAGCGACCCCTTAAAATATACTTAATGGAAGCAGCACCAGATGATATGGCTGCTTAGAGAATCCTCACGTGTTGCTTACCCAGATGCGTGTTAGATTTTGCAGGAATTGGATTTGATATTATCTCCTTATTATGCAAAACCATGGAAAACATTTAATTAAAACTTAATTAAAATCTCCATGATGCTTCAACCCCACGGAGTCCGTTTTTCAACCATAAGCAGGAAAGGAAGCCTCCAGCACAAATTGTTCATGAGAAATGCTACGCAGAGCGAGCTCACTCCTTTTAGTCCTTCTACCTCTCTGACAGGCTTTCCATCTACCCGATATTTTTTTCCACGTTCATCAGCCTACAAAGTGACAGACTAGCGCTGAAGCTAGCAAGTAAACATGCATTGCTTTAGATCAGATCCTGATGGCTCATTTCTAGAGCCTTTATGTATCGTTTGAAAACATGAGGCAATTAGTATGGTCTTATGCCTGCCTCAGAGTACGTTGCCAGTAAGTATTTACTTAATGAGCTAAAATATTCAATAAGTATACAGTTTTAAAACTCCAACATCCCGATGCAATTATCTCGGGATGCTTACGCTAAAATATACGAGCTATTACTTGTCAATGGGATTTAATTATTTTTATACAGAAATACTTTGTGGTACAGGAAGAAAAGGTATGAGGGCAGGGGAAAACCTTCAATGTTAGTTTCTGACTTGCAAAAAAAAATGATCGTGGTGTTAGTACGGAGCAGCAAGTAATCACTCAGGGCAAGAACATTCACACTCAGGAATAAAAAGGACAAAGCTCCCTACTTGTGTAGCGTCATCAATGACTCTAACCACACTACAGCAAAGGGAACACTGAGAGACATCCTCTATATCGCCATGTTTATGAAATTCTAGAATAGACATTACTAGCATATGGAGAAAGAAATTAGAAGAGTGGTTTCTCTGGGTGATGATAGGGGTTCTAATTTAGATGGGAAGGAAAGAACCAGAGCTATATTGACAGGACTGTCTGTAGTTTTAAAAGCCAGTGGTTAAATGAGTGCATATTTTCAAAACTCATTAATCTGTACGTACAAATATGTCAAGAGAACTTTACACATAAATCTTACTCCATATTTAAAAATTCATACGTGCCTGTGTAGACATGACTCACTTCTAAGGATCGTAGTTGTTTTAACACGATGTGGGTTTCACACAGCGGTAACTCATCACTAAAGTTATTAGTTGTCCTGACTTGATGTGAATGTCTCACTGAGGTCTTAGGATCCCACTTCTGGATTGCTCTCAGAGACTAGTTTGCATTTCTTCTGCATCAAATGGAGAACATCTCCTACGGGCTCCACTGACTTTCAGGAGCAGCCAGCATCAACCAGGATCAGATTTGTACAAATGATGGAGTGAGAAATGAGTACTTTGCTTTTCACGATATGGTTTTGACTTATTTAATGACATGGAATCTTTTCACAAACTGACTACACAAACAAAGACAAACAACTGTGAGGAAACAAATTGGTAAGGCAAAGCCAGTTGAACAACCATTCAAGAAACTTCTTGGTTTAATGCAGAATCTCCAAAATGAGTGTCCACTCTATGTCACTACTTTAATGGAAGCAAATTTAATTATAGGCAGAGAAGTAGATGAGTATAATCGCAAGGTATGAATATCTGTGCTGCTCCCACATACATACATAGTTTGAAATAATATCTATCTCAAAGGGGAAATACGTCACACTTCTTTTATATGCTGTCTGATACTCTCAGCTTTCTCTGATAAAACTTTAATTTCCAATTACACTCAAACATAATCCCTACAAAGAAAAAAGGTCTTAAATTTTACTTACCATCTAATGTGTACAATGCGGTGTGTTCATCTATCTCTCTATTGATCCTTTGTAATTCTATGAAAACAGAGTAGAATTAAGCACTAACTTTCCATATAGGAGAACCGTCTCTGCTATAATCCTCTTACTTGATTCCATTCCTGAGACTGATAATGTAGTCCTTTTATCACAAAGCCTATGTTAAAGGAGAGTAAGAAGCAGACATCAGCAAGATTTCTGACAAGGAATGAAAATGGCCAAGAGAAGCATGTATTGCCCTGGTGTTGGAGGCAGAATATCCTAGCATAGACAATGCAACCCAGGTATTACATAGCATGGACACTCCCGCTGATGACCTTATACAAATGATACCAAGGCACAGCATCTACGGCCCAGTCTTCCCAGCCCAGTTTAGCCATGAGCCCTGCTGTTTTTCCCAGGGTTAAAAGGAGTAGAAGGAACCTGGTAGTCCCCACTAATACTAGAGACACTGAAATGTTTGCTGCCAAGCAGCTCACAGGCCTGCCTTGAGCTAAGTTCTAGGAGCTCCTGAGAAATTCACATAAAGAAATTGACTGAAAAATACTCCAGCATATGCCCTGATTGTTCTTAACAATATTATCTTGACACTCCATCCATCGGGGAAAGCGTGGTGCGGGTGGGAAGATCGCACAACATCTCAGCACACTCAAAGAACCAGGCAAATAGCTCCACTTCTGCTGTGGTTCCATAAAGCAGCCAAACAGCTTTCTTTGAATGACTCAGCCCATAGCACCTAAGGATGACAGTAGCAGCCCACTCTGAATAGCTCCTAGTGCACATTTGACATAAGACAGCAGGCAAACTTCAACACCAAGAAGTAATTAGGGAGTACACCCTGAAACCCCAAGAAGACATCTATATTTCCCTGACATTGCTAGATACCATGCCTGGACGTACTTGTACAACTTGGCTTCTCCAAGGTCTCAGACTCTGACAAATACCTGTCCCTGACTTTCTGGCAAACTGCTATGCTGGACTGTTGCCCAGAGCAGATTGACCCTGCGTGACCTATAAAAACCGAATGGTACCTGCAAACCAGACCTAGGTACACCAAGTTCAGAGCCTCAGCCAAATTAACCTCATGCAATCTGTATCTCAGCTTGCAAATCAACCCCACAAACTTCTATAGCCTAGGACTCTGAGACATCTACAGACATCAGTAATAATGACACAGCCACAAAAGTCATACAATCACTATACAATTATGTCCATGTACCCTGAGCCCATTTTCCTAAAAAACACCGTGGGTCACATTTCCAAACAAGTCTCTCCTGTAAAAGGCAATCTACGCATTTGTCAGATGTAACTAAACTGTAAGCTTTATAAATACCATTATATACAAGAAGCATCGAAATAAAAGCAATGCAGTATGCAGCCAGTGGCATAGCGACTCTCTGTCTATCAAGGAAGCTTTTGAGAAAGGGAAAACTGCTTGAAAAGGCTTTGAAACTGTGGTTCTTTCAAAAACTAAATAGTATATAGGAGCTGACAGATAAGGTAACAACGTGGGAGAAGAGTTTAAGATTACTCTGATGAGTTCAGCAAACACATGGAGATCATACATGATCATAGAGGAGAAAAACATTAGACATGAAGAACTCAACAAGTGAAATAGAAACATAACTGAGCAGCCCAACCTCTGCTTCAGTACTGGAGCACGTGATTAGCTGTATGGAACTGGACGTACATGGGAAGCAAAATCATCCATACTACAAATGCAGAAACCTAGACGTTCACAATCATCTGTGGAAACTAAATGCTAGTTGATTTCACAGAGGTATAGAGTAGAGGTCACTAGTGGGTTAGAGGTGTGAAGGCAGAAGCTGGAGACAGCGAGTGTATATACCATGTATAATTTCTCCCAGGAAGACGCTCAAGCTGACTACAGTTCAGAGCTTACAATATGTTCTTCAATAAGGAACTTGAAGGAAAGAGCATCAAAGCTTCCCCTGCCCTGGGAAATAAAATGGTAAGGGGGTGTAAAGATAGCTCAAAAGTTATGAGCACTGGCAGGAAACTAGAGATTGGCTCCTAGCACCCGAATCAGGTGCTAAACAACTTCCTGTAACTCCAGTTCCAAGGTATCTCATGCTTTCTTCTTGCCTTCGTGGGCATGGCATGCAGGTGACACCCTTACAGGCAAGCAATCACCTGCACATACATACACATAAAATACAGACAAGCCATCATGTGTGCATACATACACATAAAATACAGACAAACCATCATGTGTGCATACATACATATAAAATGAATAAATCTCTTTAAAGACAATTATGATTTAAAGAGACGGAAGTGCTAATTACCCTGATATGATCAGGACATGTTGCACATATGCACCACATATGAGCTTGTGTGCTAATATGCATGATCATTTCACTTAATTTAAAACAGGGACAGGAACAAGGAGCGAGGAAGAGGCAAAAGTGAAAGACAGGAAATAGGCAACTACCAGAACAACCAGAAGAAATTTTCAAAAAGTTATTAAACTCAAACTGGTTTTATACGATCAGTCCTTTGGATAACTAGCTCTAAGCAACCTGAGTTTACTTCATTATTACTAATTTAATTTCTACAAAAAGATCATCTAAATCGAAAGAATCCTTTTTAAAAGTACTTAGTTTTAGTTTTGTGTGTATACCATGCATGCACCAGGTAAGCGCAGTACTCATAGAACCCAGAAGAGGTCATCTGATAAACGACGGCTGGAATTAGAGGTAGTTGGGTATTACTGGGTGTGGGTGCTAAGAACTGAGTACAGCTTCTCTGCAAGAGCAGGAGAAAATTCACTTTGAAAATCAAGCAGTCGAATTGAAGTTCGGTTATCTGCCAGGTTCTCAGAAATCCCAGCCAGGGTCCTACATTCTGTGTCAAACAGCGAAGGATTGAAATAGAGTTACTGCACGTAGCCTAAGTCTGAAGTCTCAGAAATGCACCACGGTAGCATCTCCAATTCTTTGCAAATACCTGAGAGAGTAACATCAACTCAATCACACTCATTGCTAACAGTGTGGGCAAGCAATACGTCTGAAGCTTTCAACAAATCTGGAGATCTTCCCACACAAGAGCACAGCTGGCGTGGGGAGGATCTTCTAAGAACAGGCAAGTATATACTTGAGATTTCAAGCGAATGTCAGGGTCGTCTATCAGTGAAAGAGCGTATCTGCTCCTTGAGTTTTATGAATTTCAAATTCTTTATATACACAGCTAATATTTCCATTAGCTGATATCAACAATATTCCTGGAACACCTGGCATCTTAGACTAAGACAGTGGCTTTTAAAATGTTTCCTAAGAATATGAAATTATTAAGCAATAATGTCAAGATCAATGTTCTGCTACCCAATTGGAGTCCATCTGTATTTTTAAAACAGTTTTATAATCCTACTTGGTTGATCTCTAGTGGCTACTAATGGTTCTCATGCATGTATTCTACAAGAAAGCGATTTCAGAAAGATGAAAGTTGATGTAATTTTATTACTTTCCACAAAATGTCTGCACATTGCCCTAGTAGTTCCTTATATTTAAAATAAAAGCCTTTATTTTCAATAACCTATACTGATTTTTAATTATATTAGCATTCATTAATTTTTTATAGCTGCTCTCCTTATGACATTTTAATACATGTATACAATGTATTCTACCCATATTCTCTCCTATTACTTTCTCTGGTCCCTCTCCTTCTCTTAGTGACCCCCTTCATCTTCCCAACTGCCCCTCTTTCTGCTCTCTTGCAATTTTTTTGTGACCTAATGAGTTTAATTAGAGCTGCTCACATCAGCATGTGGGGCTATTTACAGAAGCACAGGCCACTCACTAGTGGCTACACCACTAAAGAAATCATATACTTATATTAGACATACTTCATTCGTCATCCTGTTCTTGGTGGGTTTAAAGACTCCTATGTGTATCTTCCTATGGTCTTCTTCTGTACTAGTTCCTGCAATAGCATTCTAAGATAAACTCTGGTCTTCAAGCCTGCAGGACAAGATGCTACAGTCTAATGAACACCTAGTCCAGGTGCTGTAGGACCGAGTGCACTTCAAATACCCACTTTCTGTTGCTTACCAAGAATCTTAACAGACAAAAAAATCTAAATTTAGAAAAAAAATCTGTTTCTGCTAGATCTAGTAACAGAAATCCAATAAGGTCTGTTTACATATGAGCAAATGTCTTTGGGATGCTTGGGAGAACAGAGAGATTGGCTTGGCATTTGGTCCTGGCCTCTCTGGCAACTTACTGATAGGTTTCTTTACAGATTAATTCCTACAAGAGGCAATTAAAGTGAAATTCTTCTGATGTGCTGGAAGTTGAGATAAAGATGAAAAACTCCCAACATACTTGAAGTTTGTTAAAAACACTTTAATTGAACGTATGACTCTTTCTGGAGACAGTCCACCTGGTCGAGCTCCTGGTACCTGGAAAAGTGCAAGCAGTGTTGGCAAGCAGCACACTGGTTCGAAAACATCACCTTCCAACACGTCTGTCAAACGTAAAATCCTCCCTCCTGGGACCACTTTCTCGAAGAAAAAGGAAGAAGAAAGAAAAGACCTTTTTTATTTTTCAAGTAGATTTTGAAATTTTAATATTTCTTCTTCTTCTTCTTCTTCTTCTTCTTCTTCTTCTTCTTCTTCTTCTTCTTCTTCTTCCTCCTCCTCCTCCTCCTCCTCCTCCTCCTCCTCCTCTTCCTCCTCCTCCTCCTCTTCCTCCTCCTCTTCCCCTTCCTCCTCATTCCCCTCCTCTTCCTTCTCCTTTATTAATGTATATTAAAAAGTAATTGGAAATCATAACAATTAAAAAATAGATCATTTTCTCTTCGGCTAAACTGTGTCGAGTGTTTTCAAAGCATGTTGACACTAATCTAGCCTGCAGAAGTAACACCTGGGATAATGTCACGAGTATTTTTAAAAGCTAAAATTCTGATGTGGTCTTAAAGCATGTGAGTAACTCACACAAGTGCCTTCGTAGCCTCAGATGTGAATTTGTGTGTACACCTTGGGTTCACATGTATTTTGTGTATTTCTTGTCCAGGTAACTGTTCATAAAAAATGTATTGCAATAAAAATGGTTCACTGTACCTATAAAAAAGTTGAAAGATTCATAATATTTAAAAAATTTAAAAAATTATATTGTGCTTTGATGGGTGTTTGTTTATTTGTCAGCTTCATACAAGCTAGGGTCATTTGGGAGGAGAGACCTCAATTAAAAAAATACTTCCATCAGATTACCTGTAGGCTAGTCTGTGGGGCATTTTCTTGATTAATGATAGATTTCAGAGGGCCCATCCCACTATGGGCAGAATCACCCATGTAGTACATGGCCTTGGGTGACAACATAAGACAGCAAACTAAGCAGTCCATGAGGAGCAAGCCCATTGTTATTACAGCATTTTTTCATGATATTATGCTTCTTTCTGCCTTAGGTTCCTGCCTTGCCTTCCCCTGGTGATAGGGTATAATCTGTAAGTCAAATAAACCCTTGTTTCCCAAGCTCTTTCTGGTCCTTGTCTTCATCACAGCAATAGAAGCCTAATTCGGCCATGTGGACATGCGTCCCTGACATAAGGGTACGGAATCATGCACAGCACAACATATGTGTGTAAAGGTAAGAAGACAGTGTTGTAATTTCAATCCTCTCCTTCCACAGTTATGAGCTATCAAGTCCGCTTTTCTGTCATTGTGATGAAGTAGCCTGACCAAAAAAAAAAATGACTTGAGAGCAAGAGGGTTCACTTTGGCTTAAGGTTCAGGGAGAACATAGGGCAATGGTCTGGGAAGATGGGGCAGCAGAAGGTGAGCTGCACAATGACAGACACCAAACAGCAAGCAGGGCAGGTCATAAAACCTCAAAGCCTAGGGGTTGGGGATTTAGCTCAGTGGTAGAGCACTTGCCTAGCAAGCGCAAGGCCCTGGGTTTGGTCCCCAGCTCCGACAAAAGAAAAAAAAAAAAACTCAAAGCCTGCTGCTAGCCACACACTTCTTCCAGCACGGCTCCACCTCCTCGAGTTTTCCTCCCAAGCAGCACCAACTCTGGAGACTAACCTTTTGACAACATGATCCTGTCAGGGGACACTCCTGTTCAAACCACAATGATTCCAGGATGAAATTCTGCTTGTCTCTCGTATGACAAACACTTTTGTCTGCTGGAACATCTTGCTAGCCTTGTTTATAATTCTTAAAACAATTTACACATATAGACAGACATTTTCTTTCCAAAATGCTTATGAATAAGTCAAACCTTATAATGTCTGACGAGATGAATTCACTACTTTGGGATGACACACAGGACACAGACACAGGTCACCTGTCTGCTACCGACTTCTGCATGTTTTCTGAAGACCACCACATCCCCTACATTTTCACTCCGTCCATCCCAGAATAATCATCCATTTGTGTCAGGCCTCAGCACACTTGCATATTTCTTTTGCCATGCAGAATGCCTTTTGCTTCTCTCCTATCTTTGATTTGAAGCATAACTTTTATATCCCATTGACATGGAGGATAAAGTGAATGATGGGAGACGAAAGATCATACACAGAACAAAGCAAATTAATGAGACTGATGATTCAGAATATGTTTATCACAGATTACTACTTCGAGATGATCATGAAACACTAAGCAAAACCAAGCAAATACAAGGGCAATAACAAAACTGTCATCCTAGAGTGAAATAAGACAGTGTGGTAGCCAGTTGTCCTGGATACAGTTTATGGAGCTGGATTTCGATAGGAAACAGGAAAGCAGGAAGCAGGGGCTGGTTTCTGATATTTCTTGTGTACGGGGCTTGGTAGGGAGCAGGACCACAGCATGTGGTTAAGAAAGCAGCATCCCTGGCTGTTCCTTCACTGGGATCTTTCTAGATATATTCAAAGATGAGAATAGAGAGCCATGATGGAAACAGGACCAGGTATGGAGCCTCTGCAACAGACAAAGCCAAAGCTGCATGGTGGCTGCTGCAGACATGTTGAACATTGACACACTGTGGACATGACCTCAACACAGAACCATAGGATGATGAGGAACATTGAGCACATAGCAAAAAAGTACAGGGATGATAATTAGATTTTTGGACTGAGTAATTAGAAAAATAATTGTCACCTCAAGAAGGGGGAAGCTCCTGCAAAGAGCAAGTTTAAAAAGAAGAGACTGCTGACATACCTGGTCTTCTTTAAAAGGCCAGAGGACAAAGAAAAATTATCTTTGAAGAGTTATTTTGCTCTAAAAATGTTTGGTCCCAATGAACTCTTTAACACCATACACTCTTTGTTTACATCGCTGGTGATTCGTGTCCTATCGTCCCACTTCATTAAAAGGAGGCAAATTTGATCCTCTGAAATCATTCAAGACCAAAACTAGGAGCAAGTACAAGTAAATAAGGCACTGAATTGACTACCAAGACACCTGACTAACAAGTTGAAAGGATGTTGGGAAATAAAGACAGCAACCAACTTATTGATATGAAAGTTTCTAGTTATCTCTACTGTGCCTATGTATGGACAGCAAGATTGCTGATTTTTTTTTAAATCACTTATATTCCATGAGAGATTAGGATTCAAATCTATTTCCAAAAACCTTCTGGGACAATGTTATCAAAAATTCATGGAGTATTGTCTATCCCCGGTCAAATAAGAAGATGCAAACATTTTTTTCAGAATACGTGGCACCAGAGTGGAGAATATATACTACACCAGGTTTAGGACCTGTGAGATGGCAGCTAAAGTGTTTGCCACTGAGCCTAAGGGCAAGAGTTCAGTCCTGGGAACCACAAAATGGAAGGAGAGAAACAATCCTCCAAGTTGACATCTATAGGGAGGTACGCTTTGCCCCACACCACCCCCATGTATATATATTAAGATATATTTTCAATTTTTATTCACGTATAAATAGCTGCACTGAACACTTCACATTTGCTTTCTGTTCCACAAGGTGATTTATATCTGAATTAAAGATGGGCCCCTTCAATGCTGTCTGTCAATTTGCCTGTCAATGAGGTTGACATCACTCCAAGAGTCAGATCTTACAAAAAAAAAAATTATCTGTGAGAAAGTCTCTGCAATTTTTTCCTATGGCACTTACTATAAATGTAATGTTTTATGCCTTTCCACAGTTCTATGGAATATGTTATATGGTTAAACACATACCCTGGAAAAAGTTCAAACAGAGAAAGTTAAGAGAGCAAATGAAAGCCGGGAGCACCCACCGCGCTCCACCCTTCAAGTGCTGTGAGGCTGCCAAGTCTCGCTGAGGGTAACAAAGGCACCAACTCCCCTCATAGCCGTGACTGCTGAGGTCTGACTTCGTACAGCTTTGGGTTCGACCACACAGATTAAGTCAGGCATACACTGACTTCCCTTCCAGTGTTTTCACCAACGTAACTCATTTGATGCTCAGATTTCAGAAACTAAGCACATTAAGAAAAAAAATTGACTAAGTGCATTAATATGTTCTCATTTGCATCCACTTTAAATAGAGGCAGAGATGTGCTACTTTAAGTGAATTCATTCCTCGTCAACTACAATGCACACACACACACACACACACACACACACACACACACACACACACACCTATAAACACACACACACTCAGTTAAATGGACCAGACAGCATATGGGAGGGACTTCCCATGAATCTACTAAAACTCCACTGCAGCCAATAAAAATTAAAATATGTGTCCCCCAGGACTAAAAAGCAGAATTGAGGCTGGGAAGACCTCATTATCAATGCAAGGAGCAAACACAAAGCCAGATTTGAGGTGGGTTCCTTTTTAATATAAACTGACATTGCTTATAACCTCTGGCCCATGAGCCTGCATGTCTGATATAGATAATTTCTCCAGAAATTGAGAACAGCAAATCTGTGTGGAATAGCATTAAATTGGGGTCGAAAATGACAGACAGTTTCGAGTTCCTGTTTGTCTCTTCATCCATCCTGCACAGCTCTGATTGTATTTCCCCGCACAGGAGACAAGGGGGTATTAATAGGATGGTTTGATAATTATATGTAGAGGGGACAGAGGCAGTGTCCGGATTGTGACTAATGAATATTGTCTTTTCAAACTCTGTCAGCTTTCCTAAGCTGAGAAACAGCATGAGATTACTGCGAAGCAAAAAAGATTCAGGTCAGCAACCCTCAATACAAAAGCTCTCCTTGTAACATATTTGTAACAGTGAGAAAGGCAATTGTCCGTGAATGCTTGGTGAGCCAAAAGCAATTAGATTTTCAAAAAAAGAGAAAGTGTTAGAAATAAGTTTGAAAAAAAAAATACGTGGAAGCCCTATTCCCATTACTGAGGTCCCTCAGAACTGATGGTGTCTGGATCCAAATATACCAAACTTGTTAAAAATAAATGGCATCATTTTTATTCAAGGTGACTAAGGAATAAAGTTGGTCCTTTCCACTTCCTTGGTACTGTGACTAGGGGTGTGTGGGACTGCATTTAAGAGGTAAATTCAAAGGTGTCAGACAGCATAGGGTTTAAATCTCTCAACAAAATGAAATCTGATGCTATTCCGTTAATGCAAGCTGGGAAAGAAAATGTAACAATTTAATCAGCCCCTGCCCCATAGCTAAATGGATAGACAAGAGCATTATAGGAGCAGCCAAACTCCTGGCAGAGAGCAGGGAGGAGGAGGGATCCCCTGCATTATACGTGTAGTGCTTTCCCCTGAGGCTCATAAACCACTCACGCCACTTCTCAATTAATCCCTCAAATGTTTTACGGCAGACATACACAAGGAGGGCTATAGTTTCTTGCCTATTATCTATAAAGAAGCAGAAAGAGTCAAGTACAGCATGCTCAAGGTCATACAGGTGAGAAAGGCAGGAACAGAGTGAAAGGGGTCTCCTTGGTCTTTGTTCTGCAATTCAGACCGTAAAGCGCATGTGCACTTCTGGGATCCAGAGCTGAAGACTTCAGAGGCTAGCATCACAATATACCCTGAATCAGAATCAACCCATTGGGCTTTGCAAGGGGCTCTTTTCATTTGAATTATTCTTTAACTCTCATGTCATATTTTAATTTTGATTGATACGTCATACTTTTTTGAAAAAAAAAAACCAATTTTTAAATTTTAGCTATACTTTCCCTTTGTTTGAGGCGACGATCAAAAAGAGCAGATTCCTTTTACAAGTCTGAGCTTTACTCTGTGCTACACAGAATGAGAGCTATGATTCAGCCAACTAATGCTATCACAGTAAAAAAAAAAAGTCCCAAAATGTATTTATTAAATCACACAAAGAAATTAAGAAAATGATTAGCAATTATCTTGACAAGAATCCCTTAATTAATTGCCAGCACTAATACCGTGTTATCTTCCCCATTACTAAAACAATGCGACTTCTATTAAAAACTATTCATTAAAGATTCATTCGTTTCGTACTGCATCCCGCTGTTTCATATCTTATGTAGCTAAAGGGCCACTTCCTAGAGATGACGCACTGCTGTGCAGAGAGGCAACACCAACTCCAGCGTTTATGTTGAGAGACTTCATGCTTTTGACTGCTCTCTCCAGAATATCCCAAGGATATTACTTAGTAAAGCAAACAGAATTCACTCAGGGAGGTTTGTTCAGCAAGGGCAGGGTATTCTGTGTGTGAATATGCCCATTGCAACTCTAAGACGGCAGCGTTTCCAGAAGGTATCCCATTGTCTTGGGAACACTAAGGCCAACAGAACCACAGAGGTTCCAACTCAGAGCGGTTGTGACAGGAAGCTTGTTAGACCTTCCAAAGGTTCTCTGCACCAGCAGGGGAGGTTTACAAGCGTGTGTCCTAATAAGGAGTACACACTCTTCCCTGGGGGACTTGCAGCAATACCTGGAAGCTATTTTTATTCTTTACAACTGAAAAAAACCAGTGCTGCGAGCCTGCGGTGTGTGGAGGACGCATATCCCATGTATGCCCATCATGGAAAGAATGCTCCCAAAACACACAGACAAGGATTCTCTCAAGTATCTCCTCTTCACAGACACAGGCAGAGCTGTGTGCCTAGGCTTTGGCTGATACCAGCCAGATAGTGTTACTGAGGTAACCAGAACCCAGAGGTTCTTTCCCACATCTCTCCCTTAACAATGCCAACCAACCAGAGCTTCCAGGGACTAAGCCACTACCCAAAGACTATACATGGACTGACCCTGGACTCTGACCTCATAGGTAGCAATGAATATCCTAGTAAGAGCACCAGTGGAAGGGGAAGCCCTGGGTCCTGCCAAGGCTGAACCCCCAGTGAACGGGATTGTTGGGGGAGGGTGGTAATAGGGGGAGGATGGAGAGAGGAACACCCATAAAGAAGGGGAGGAGGAGGAGCTAGGAGGATGTTGGCCCGGAAACCGGGAAAGGGAATAACAATTAAAATGTAAATAAGAAATACCAATTTAATAAAGATGGAGGGGAAAAAAGTGAGCCAAGCAGGGAGGGAAGAGCTTCTCTACCTAAAGAGGCACAGAATTTCCACTTCAGTCTCCACTCCCACCCTCCCCTCTCCCTCTAACCCACCTCTGCTTGCTTATGAATGGTGACCCTTTTACACAGAAAGAGTGGACGCCATCTTGCCTGACCTATGGAATCATAGACAAGGAGACGGACCAAACCACAATGTGCACCCTCCCCTGGGAAATCTTCGTTCATCTTAATACGTGTGCAGTAAGCTGTCCAACTGAATGGCAGGTTTTAATCTCTAACGCGAGTGCTTTGAAGGCCACTTGCATTAGAGATTCTCCGTGCCCCAGCAAGTGCTTCAGAAACCACAGCATTGCAGATTGATAATTAAACCCAGCTGCCTCTGCTGCGTGTTCAGTCATACCCACATGAGCAGAAATAGTAGTGGTTGTGGGTGGGTTTCCTCTTCCATTTCTAGACAACATAATTAACTTCACTACCCTTCTTAGATTAAATGAAACTCAGAGCTAAAGAATACTATGAATGCTGTGAATACTATTCACACAGAGGAATGTCCTTGGAGCATCAGGAAACTGAATCTAGGCCAAGGCCTTGCTTCTTAGTGTCTGGTCACTTGATCTAATACAGATTAATATTACACTCAGTAGGAAGGCGTGTATTCAGATTTCAACTGCAGGAGCTTATGTTAACTAACAACATAGAGTTCATGAAAATTTAACCTCTGGGTCTATGAGCAAGACAGAGAGCACAGTGTAAAAGAGGCAAATTGGCAAATTTGGCAATGTAACTACCAAAGCAACATCCAAACACTTCCAAAGAACTTAGACTAACCATGTATATGTATCTATACACACACTTCTGCTTGACACTAAGATCTCTCAAGGTTCAAGTATCTCAATAGACTATCACTTTTAAATTATGGCACCTGTACTGTATAGTGCAAAACACACTGAAATACAAGGCTTTTCAAGCAGCATCCAACATTATTATCCAAGAAAGAAAGAAAAAAAAATCCATGAAAGGACACATTTGATCGCACAAGGTTAATGGTTGATTTGTTCTTCTAAATCAAATTGCCACTAACTTAATGTTAAAAAATACAAAGAACACACGCGCGCGCGCGTGCGCACACACACACACACACACACACACACACACACACACACAGAGTGGCTGAGAAAAAAATGACACTGGACATGCATGTGAGCTGGAATCTCAACAAAGTGATTCTCATTCATCTACAATCAGAGGTGTTGAGTCCTAATGACTTAGAATATCAGCAAATAGGCTGTTGCCCTCCTTGGACCACCATTGTGTTCAATGATCATTCTGTTACTGTCTTAGGATTTCCATTGTTGTAGACAGACACCTTGACCAAGGCAACATTTCTAGAGGCAAACATTTATTTGGGGCTGGCTTATAGTTTTAGAGGTTCAGTCCATTATCACCATGGTGGAGGAGGGGGGAACATAGTAGCCTGCAGGCAGACCTGGTGCCGGAGGAGCCAAGAGTTCTACATCTTGATCCAAAGGTAACCAGGAGGAGACTCTCTTCTGCAGGCAGCCAAGAGGTGGCTCTCATCTGAACTAGGTAGAGCTTAAACATAGAGACCCCAAAAGCCACCCCCACTTTCTCCAATAAGGCCACACATACTAACAGTGCCTCTTTCCATAGGCCAAGCATATTCAAACTCCCACAGTTTCCTATTTATGGGCATATTATAACTCCATGCCATACTGGTTGTATTTCCTCACATGACACAATACAGCTTGTCACTGAGTATACCTTGTACATTGTTAGCCTACTATCAGCATGGGTGAGAACAGTGAGTAATTTTTTTCATAATTAACCATGATAAAATACTCCAACAAAAGCAACTTAGTTCATAGTTCAAGGATCCAGTCTACTGTGGTAGGAAAGTCAAGGCAGCAGCATCCTGAAGGGGCTGGGCACATCATGCTATGTGTGCACCACAGCACTCTTCTCATTCAGCCTGGGATCCCACCCCAGGAACTGGAACCAATCACCTCAGGATGGGTCTACTTACCTCTATTAATCTAATCAACACAATCTCTCACAAACACACCCAGAAGTTAAATAATCTCTTGAAGGTGTGCCTGGTAGGTGACTAAAGATCCTGTCAAGTTGTAAATAAACACTGACTGTCACAGTGCTTTTATCTAACCTTCCTCCTCCAGGCACCCAAATCTTAAGTATGAATATGAGGATCTTGATCTGCCAGTTAATGTGTTTCTCCTCAGCAATTCCAAGAAGAAATATGTGGACTCCAATATAGATATATGATTAGCACGGAGCTGATACCACAGAACAATAATCCCAGCTACTCCAGAGCATTGTAATGAGAACCTAGAGCAAAAGAAAAGGTAAGAAGAGGCTGGAAGAAATAGTTCAGTGACAGAACACTTGACTGGCATACCCAAGGTCCTGGATTCACTCTCCAGTACTACAGAAGAAAAAGAAAGTAGTTTATATAATTATTTAGATCTATGGTTGGTAAACAACTATCAGCTAAATGGAATCTATACCCTTCATATGTAAGAGCTATCAGAATGTCAACTGTAACATCCTTCATTCTTTAAATGTCTGCTAAGTGCCTGCTATGTGTTCTCCTGAACAAAACTGATAATTTCCATCCTTAAGAAGCTTCCATTCTATTAAACTGAACAGTCAATAAATATGGTCCAAAGTACAAAAGACATCGTTAAGCTTTGGGGGATGGAGATGAAGTATTGCAGCTCCAAGAGGTGCAGCAGAGGTAGGAGTGGATAAGTGAAGGGCCAGTCTTACAGAGAAGGCTGTGGACACTGGGTGTCCTCACTAAGCAGAGGAAGTGTCTACCTTTCCCCCCATGGTCCCATCCTCTATTAATATCGTGACCAATTGTTACCTACACTCCTGAATCCCACATGTCCCCACAGTATGATTCTCATACTCATGGTTTGTTCATCTCTGGGTGTTTTGTGTCGTCATTCCTGTGACTCCTTGCTCTATTTGAACTGGTTCAGAGATTAGGCTGTGAAGTCTACTGTGCACTTGACGATTCTGTTCCTATTTCCCAGAACATAGAAATGTAGAATGCTAGGCAGAACTTTTCATAACCGCCTGTGTTAACAACAATTAGAATCTTTTAAAAATCGTTTTCTCTGGAATTTGAGAGCAACATTTTATCAGCATGAAGTATGACCTTGGACTCTCTCCAAGTCTCAGGAAGGGTGGCTCCCATTCCTAAGTGGCAGTACATGCTATACAGGCAGGTTCTTTAAACATGCTTGTTAAGTGTATTAGCTCATTTTGACCTTACACAGTGAAACTTATGGTTCCCATTTTACATCTGACAAAACAGGCTGAGAATGGGTAAATGGTTTTCCTAGGGTGGCAGGGTTGGAGCTCCGCCAAAGTGCATTCCCCCTCCTCAGCAGGTTGTGTCTGGCTGGCAGCTCTATCCAGCCTTCACCTCTGTCACAGGGTCTTACTTCACTACAGCGATGCTCTGACAGAAATCATGCCCTCTTACCTTCATGCATATTTTGTGCGATCTAACTCATAATTGGATGTGAAAATGGTGCTGCATTAAAGTAAAAGGTAAAATGGGTGTTATTTGGAATCTTTTGACAATGAGACATTCTAGTTTTTTTAGCTAGTTAAGGCTGAGGACTTTATATATTAAACATATCATTTTTATAGAAATACTTCCCAACTATACCACGAATACACATTGACTCATTTCTAAAACTCTCAGTGAAAACGAGCTATCATCTTCACCACTTGGGCATCCCTGCAGTATTTACTACTCCCTATGTTCAAAATGTCCTTCTAAGTGGAGATCTTTTTATTATCTGTCGGGTGATCAGAGCAAGGCCTAAATAATTCCACTCACTCCGGTGACTCTGTGAACAGTACCTGGAACACTGAAGCCATTAGAAATTATTATCCAGAGCCAGGCCTTTCCACATTGCTGTCAAATCAGTTAGACCATGATGGTGGGAGACTGATGACAGTGATGTGGGTGCTGTTGGTGCTGGGAGTATTAATGTTAGTAGTGACAGTAATGGTTGTTGTAATGATGGTGATGGCATTAGTGGAGATGCTGCTGCTGCTGCTAAGGATGAGAATGAGGATGATGATGATGATGGTGGTGGTGGTGGTGAGGATGATAATGAGGAGGAGGAGGATGGTGATAATGGTGAGGAGGAGGAGGATGGTGATAATGGTGAGGAGGAGGAGGATATTGATGCTGGTTGTGCTGGTGATAGTGGTGTTAATATGGTCAAAGTAACATTGGTGATGGCAATGATGATTTGGTGATGAAGCTAGTGGTAGTGGTGCTTATGTAGACGGTGTAGTATCAGGTTATTGGTAATTGCCATTTGTAACAGTGTCAGATCATTTAGGTATACCTTCTCAATGAACAACAGGTAAGAACTGTTTCTCTTTTCATTTTATAGATGAAGAACCAAAGGTACAGAGAGAACACAGAGGTCCCCACATGGCATACGGTTCAGGGCAAAGACTGAAGTTGCTTTGCAGAAAGGACAGAATACTCTTAACGCATAGGGATTGTCACCTCCAGAAGATGATGATCCCCTTTTATTGGCTGCTCACCTATTTTCAAAGCGGGGCAAACATTAGCTGATTGGGATTAGACAGTGACATTTGCCAAACAAATCCTCTGCTTTGGATGCTTACCTGGAGAAGGTGTGGTGGTGAAATCCTTGGACTACGGAGCGACAGAGCTTAGGTTTGACTAGGCCTTCCTATTTCCAACTAGTATGACCTTGACTAAGTTACAGAACTTCTCTGTGGCACAGATCTAAGTAGCTGTGATAATAAATATCTACGTCATAACAGCATCCTGAGATCAAAAAAGCATCTTCTATGCTTTGAATAAGTGCCTGGAAACTATTAGCTGCTCCATAAACCTATTAGTTGAGTTTCCTCAGTCTGTATCAATGGGGCAAGGCTAAAACCTCCCCTGACATTTACAATCTCAGGCAACTGACAAATACCATAAAAATAGAAGGAAATCAAAGCATAGTCACTGGCCTTCCAGAAAGTTTGGATTCAAGAAACCTGGTGTCTCTTCTTAGCTCCACCATTACGCAGAATTATAGCCAAACTCAAATGTGCAGGAAATGCTATTTTCAATGAGTTTGCCCTCAGTAACGTGGACACACATACCCATCTTAAACTTGCTAATGGCAGACAGCATTCAGCAAATTAGCATGCCCCTGTTTTTAAATCTGTCCTCAGCACTTTATAGCAATGAGCCAGTTATTTAGAACAGCTGATGAAACATATATTCCAGATAATTTAATTTCTGTGCTACAACTTTTATTGTCAACTATTTACAAAATCTTTTCCAAAACCGGTTACATAATTTCCTGAGTTAGTAAACAAATTACAGGGGGAGAATCCAGTTACAAAGAAGCTGTGAACTTCCCAGTGTCCAGTACAGACTGTGAGAAAAATCACAGACATAAAAGACATGATCTCAAGCTCCAAGAGACAAGACTTAGGGCATGGACAGCTACCATAAGCAGGACAAGAGTTAGCTGGCTTGGGATATGTCAGAAAACAGTACAGACTGGGTGGCTTAAATCAGACAGAGTTATGCCTCATTCTTCAGAAAGATGAGAAACAGCAAGACGGAAAGTTTGGTTCTGGGAGCTCTTGCCTCCTGGACCTTTTTGTACACAAATGGAGACAGCAAGGCCAGTGCAGTAAGCTCTTAAACTTTGATTACCTGCACAATGACCTGGAAGCAGCAGGTTAGGATTGTAGGTAAGGATTTGGAAGGGTTCTAACTCAATCCACAACAGGTGATGTGTAACTGGCAGGGAAAGGTCACGGGAGTTGAGGAGAAATTTAACAGTGATTTGGGTAAATCAGTGTTGGTTTCATAGAAGGAACTGAGATAGGACAATGTATAAACTTGAAATCATTCTATAATCCCCAATGCAATTATCTTTAAACAGTACTTCTCCTCCTGAGTATAGCTTCATGAAAAACAATGGTCTTGAAAAACTTGAGAAATAATCCTCAAGTTTGCTCTGTATGTTGTTTGTGGGGAAGGAAGAAATAAGTCTTCCTTCCCATGTCCCATGTCCCACGGCCCCTCTTGTGACTTGGCTCTGCCTCCTCTTGCAGCCTCCCAATTCAATTCCTCCCATACCACTACCTTTACAACGCCTTCCTTTCCTTTGTTACTCAGCTCATTGCAATTCTCAGCTTTTCCAGAAAAATCATGACAGCTACCCTTTCTTCTGCTAATATGCCAGTGCAACATTGCCCTCACAATCTAGAAGGTCTCAGACAGATGTTTGCTCCAGTTTTTGCTAAGTAACCAGTGGGCAGGTTGGGGGTAGTAGCTCAGCCCTAGAGCACTTACCTAGCACGAACCAAGTATTGGGTTCAACCGCCAGCACCAGAGGAAAACAAAGATTCTAAAGGGGGGAGCGAGAGATGTCCCCCAGAACAGCAACAATTTGTGCTTACTTAGACCAAATTCTTGAAAAGATGACAGGAGAAAAGGGCACACATAGCTGCCTCTCTCAGACCCACAAAAGCTGTAAAACACGAGCAGATGGAGACCAAGAAACAAAGCTTTTTCTTATATGGGCAATTATAATCATACAAAGAAAATTAACTCATTTTCCCCAGGAAAACACACAGACTATTTAAAAGAAACAGAACTTTGGAGCCTCTTCTGAAGGACCTGGTCTACACCCCTGCCGTAAACACTGCTAAGGTTGGCAGCTTCGTCCCCTGATCTTCCCAGTCTGTCTACATCTCTAATGCTGCCTACTTCACTGTCTCGCACACTTTCCAGAAGACTCTTATAGTCACATACTCAGCCAGATGTCACTGGAGATTGTTCCTCAGTGCTTCCAGAAGGCCCAATTCTATTTCATCCTAGCATTGCCTATCACACATGCCTATTGCCTGGCTCCTAAATACCTTGTATAAATTGGACTGTGCAAATGATCCAGTAATCTTTATCTAACTTTCTTATACATGGCATTTACTATGTGATAGTTTGATCCTTCTATTTCTTGTTTCTGTGAGACGTTTTCATGAAGGAAATCAAATTGGGTCAAAGATTTCCTATTTTTATTACAGTGATAATGGAAGCTTTGTCCTTGATTCTATTTCTGGGTTGTGCTACATCGATTGGTTTGTATATGTTTTGCCATCTTTTCATTCTCAGGAGAGGGACAAAATCAGCCTGATCATGCTGCCTTATCCTTCCAAAAGCATTGTCACATTTTATTTTCAAATGTTCCCTTGACAATTTTTTTTTTCTGTTAGGTTCATCAAGAAAATTGGCCCAAGTTTATTTTATGTCTTTATCAAGTTTTTCCCTATGTCTGCACTCTTAAAAGCTGAAATGCTATATAGTGTTTTAAATCTCTGGGCTTCATAGAAGCTAGATATTCTTATTCAACACACTCATGTGTGATAGTCAATATCGATTACCAACTTGATGGCATCACCTTGAAAATGGACCTGTGCAGGATTATCTCAACTAGGCTAAATGAAGTGACAGGACCTGCCCCTTCTGGATCATCTCATCACATCTCCCTCTCACCTTCATGTTCTCCATATAATACATACATTATATATATATATATACATATATATATATATGAAATGTAATGTTTGGTTTTTAATCCATTTAGTCCAGTTAGTATCACCCATATGAGCATGGGTATGGAGTGATCTGTTACGTAGAAGATGGACAACTTTTCAACAACCATCTTCCCCTAAACAGGTGACTATTCTTCCACCAATAGCCATCATCTGTCAACAGATCCTCAGCTAGGGGTAGGCCTTGGATCTCCTCTCTGCTCTGTGCTGAAAACTGTAACTGGCTTGCTTTGGGGTAGGCCTTCTGGAAACATTGCTGCTGTCAGTTCCTGAGCACAACAGTCATGTCACGTCCACAGGCTAGCTCGTCACCATACCCCTCCCTAGCCTCTGGTTCTTATATCTTTTTGTCTTCTCTTCCAAAATGTTCTCTAAGTCCTCCTGGAGGGGAAGGTCAGTGGTATAGATAAGTATGGCATAACACTCAGCTTTTTTCCCCTCAGCACATTGAATACTAATGAAATAGCCACTACCCATTGCAATATGAAGTTTCATTAACCAAGGTTGAGAGTTGTTCAAGTAGATGAATATGACACAAATATTTAGAAGTATGTTTGACAATGTGAACATTCAGAAAAACACCTCCAGTGGTTTCTCCACTAGGGCCTGTAACTTCCCAAGTCAAAGTTTTTGGCCACATTTCCAGTAGTACACATGATTTCCCTTATGTTGTGCAGGCCTCAAATACAAGAGAGTGGTTGGTTACCCCATAAACAGTCTTGTCTTTTATTGTACAGCGGGCACATCTTATGGCATGCAGGATCCAGCATGGGAGAAAACAAATATTTGCTGTATTTTCTCCCTCATCACTGTGCATGTCCCCTTCTAGAACTATGAAAGAGCCAAGAAAGAGGTTTGTGTTCAGTTCTAGATTGATTTCTGTGTGTTCTGCCACCAGAGTAAGGTAAGGGTCGTCTTCAGCAACTGGGTCTTACCATGTAGCTATGATCAATAACCAAGAGCACTTAGAAGCACAATGAATTGTTTTGGGTGCTTCTGAGAGGTAATCATTACCTGGAACAGAATTTTCCATTTATTAGCCCATGAGTTCTGGGAACAGCACTGTGAGGTATTTCTGTTCAAGCTTCAAAAACAGAGACAAATGATAGCCAGCCACCTCCCCCCGCAAAAAAATCCCAAACAAAAATGGTGCTACAGGCTGTATTACCTATGTGGTTTCAAGTTATAACACAGAGACATAGAAATTAAATCAGAAATAAAGAACAGTGGAATAGAAGAGTGGACCCCGATATAACTCCAAATAACTATAACCATCAGATTTTTGACAATGATGCCAAAAGTATGTATTTAAGAAAAGATAGTATCGTCAACAAATGGTGCTGGGAAACCTGGATTTCAATATCCAGAAAATGAAACTAGATCCTTATGTCTCAGCCTGCACAAAGCCAAACTTCAAATGGATGAAGGATCCCAATGCAAGACCCAGTAGTCTAGAACTGCTCACGGAAAAGGGAGAGTACACTCAGCTTCTAGGCACAGGTAAGGACTCTCCACAAATACTTTAACTCATCCAAAAGAATCGATATTTATTTGTCTTTAGAAATGACTTAGTAGGCGTCCTAGTTAGGACTACCATTACTGTGTTGAGATGCCATGGACAAAAGCAACTTGGAGGAGAAAGGGTTTGTGTGGGTTACTCTTCTATATCATAGTTCATCATCAAAGAAAGTCAGTGCACGAACTCACGCAGGGCAGGCACCTGGAGGCAGGAGCTAATGCTCAGGCCAGGGAGGAGTGCCGCTCAGTGGCTTGCTCAGCCTGCACCCTTACAGAATGCAGGACTACAAGTCCACAGTGTCTGGGCCGCCCCTCCTCAATGACCAATTAGGAAACTGCTTTACAGGCTTGCTACAGCCAGATATTGTGGAGGCATTTTCTCATTTGAGAATCTCTCCTCTGCGATGACTCTAGTTTGTGTCAAATTGGCATAAAACTATCCTGAAGAGCAGTTAAGGATCCTTGCTATACAAACATGAAAGCCCGGGTTCAATTCTCAGCATCAACTCGAAAAGTGGGCTGTGGCCATAAAGATATCTATAACACTATAGGTTAGAAACAAGAGGATATGGGGCTTGCTAACCACCAGCTTCAGGTTCAGAGACCCCGTCTTAAGGCAATGTCTTCCTCTACGCTCCAAGCAAACACCCTCATGCACACACTACATATTCACACACACACACACACACACACACACATATACACACACACACACACACCACATCCACTGAGAGAAAAAGAGAGCTATTGCTGTTATCATTCTATGCACACTCTACCATGCTTTGGATTGACAAACTGGCTTTGCTATGATGTTCCAAATGTATGTTATATTTAACTCTCCCTTTGAGAAATACAACAGACGCAAGAACCATACAGTTCAGGTACATTTTAAGGGAAAGCATTTGAGTTCTATGTCCCCAGATATCTTGTAACCACAGTGTGCAGGGCATGCCCAAAGATGCTTTCCGGGTCACGCTAGCAGCTTCCCTGTGCCAGAAACATAATCATACAAACTGTGCTTGAACCCATGAGCCAGCATCTCATTCGTCCTGACTTCTAACTAGTCTAAGTGTCCGGGACAACTTTGCATAATTACATGATTGCTTGAATGTACACTTGAAAAGCCTTCAAAGAAGAAACGGTTTACTCTCTATAAACATCAGTTTTCACACCTCAAAACCACTTCCTAGACCCTTTATTACAAATAAAAATTGCCTGAAAAATGTAAACAGGGCATTTAAGTGGTTCTTGTTGAGGCTTGTAGTGGAGTGTGTTGTTTTGTTTCGGTTTGGACTTTTAACATATTTATAAACTCCTGCTATCAGAAATCCCATTGCAACAATGGTATCTCACTCAGCCTCTATCTTCCATTTTGATTAAAAGGAAAATGCAAACTACTCTCTACTCTGCCCCACTTCTGTGAGGCTTGCGGTTAGCCAGCACTTTCAGCCACTAGCAATTGAAAGCTAGGAGCTAGAAAGTAATTTACTTCTTTGAGTCTTACTCTTCAGAGCCAGGACAATCGGAGCACATTTTTTGCACCAAAGACATTAAGGGAGAATTCCTTTTCAAGTGGTTATTCTTGAATTCATTTACTTCTGACACACACAATGAAATCCCAATTCCCCTGCAGGCTGCGGGGTCTTTGTTTCCTATTTTGTGCACTGTCTATCTCCGTGCATCTTTGAAGGAACAGCTGCAGAAGTCTCAGAAGCTCACAAGTGCTTCTTCACGGTGGGCTATTACCATCGGAACTTAACTGTCTGATGATTTCTCAATCACCATTCCGTGGTTTCCTTTTTTAGGGGACTGAAAAGCTAAAGAAGCTCACTCTTTCTGAGAGTTGCATAAAGCATCTGGATCCTTGGTGAGTGCCCTTTCAAGCAACAGAGCTATTTCTGATCAATGTATAATGTCATAAGCACCTAAAACATCTCCTCCGATCTATAAAATACTCCTGTTGTCTAGGAAGAACCTTAAAGGCAAGTGAAAAAAAACCAGATGTGTGCAGCCCAGGGAAATGTGGGATCACTAACCAAATACACAAGAAGAGTCCTAGGAAGCAGGAAAAACGGCAGCACGAACCCAAACCACATCAATCCACAAGGCACACGGCACCATGGTCAAAAGGCAGAACCACCTTAGCACCATGAGCTCATCATCGTGGTCCCCATTACTCTCACTTATGAGGACCTTGAGCCGTTTATTCAATTGCTCTGTGCCTCCAATGTCTCATCTCAAAAATAAGAATGATAACAAGGACTCTCCTTCACAGAGCTGCTCCAGCGAGCGAATGGGCCAAGGTATGGCACCATGTTTCGTATTTGATGAAGAGGTGAATGCAGACTTCCCTCTTCCAAAACACTCACCAACCCCTGTGGTACAGAGCAAATTCTGGAGACACTTTCCCTACAACACACCACACAGGAGGCCGCTTCCAGGCTTAACCTTAACTATTGCAGTGTCCGGCCCTCTCCCATCCGGTCTTCTGTGCTTAGGCCTCATCTACACCCGCTTCAATGCAGAAAATATAAAGTGACTCACCGTGATTAATTAATCCTATTGCAACTGAGACCAGCCTGGAGGATTATCTTTGAAGCATCTGCAAACAAAATCGGCAAACTGTTCCCTTTCCTATCCTTAGACTTTTTGTTTTTTCTGCGTCTTAACAAAGAAATCTCTCTCAGTCCATCCCTTTCCTTTCAAAGGTTTTTACCTTCAAAATGTGTCTGTTCTGCTTGCTTTCAAGCGTGAGAATGTGATTTCAGTATCAGAGAAGTCATGTTTTATGATAGAGCGTACAGCTTGGATCAAATATCCCCATTTAAATCTCTATTTCAGCACGCTCTGGAATCTGACTCCTTCTAACCTTAGTCTTCAGAATTCACATTCTAACCTGGAAAACAAACAGCATAGAAAAATAATGTCACAGCATTATGGGAATTACACAAAATGCTTCAATTACAGGACACCGGCATAAATTTCAACCGTTGATAATAGCGAGTGTTTGGTATATGTGTCTCTGGGGAATAATCTCCCAAGGAATTGGGAGGGAGTGTGACACATACTGTTCCTGTGGCCAGGACAGAGAGCTTTTCCTCTGGGTTAAGCCTGAAGACACAGACAGGTGTTTGTGAATGATTATCAAGCTGGGGCATCGGACACCTCAGTCCAGCAAGCACAGGAAATGAAAATGTCTCCCAGCATACTGGTGCACTAGAAGACATGAGGAGAAAGAGGCAGCCCTTCTCTAAGAAACAAGCACATCAAAGGCAAATGTACCCTAAGGAGATTAGATAAGCAGATTTGCAGCCCACCAGTTTGATTCTATAATAAGCCAATGCGAAAAGAGTACTTTTTTTTTTTCAAACATCCATCACAATCGCATCTAAATCCTGCAGTCACCCATGGAGGAAGGGAGGAAGCAGCACAGCCCCGACTGCACCCTCTCATCTGTTTACCAACAGCTTCAATACAGAGGTGGGAACGCTGAAGGCCTGGGACTCTGGGCTTTCCAATATCACATACATGTGCAGTCCCTACAGAGGAGAGACCATCCAGAATTATTGTTCAGTGGTGTGTGGAATCTACATTCTAGAGCTAAATTATATTCTACTTAAATATCTATAGGCAAAAGAAAGATCTGGTGTATAAAGAGAGCTTTTGACTTACAATTGACTTTGACCACTCCTGTGAAACTGCCAGGAATTATCTAAAAGGGGCTCTAATTTGGTGCAAAGTCACCTCCCAACAGCTGGTGATAGAAGTCAGGAATCAGGCAAGAGAAGCAGGTCAGAGGAGTGAGAAAGTTACAGTGCAGGCGGGGGCAGGATGTAAGAGGCAGCCAGAGGGGCGTTTCTGTGACCCCTCTTAGAGTCTGAAAGGACACAGTGTCAAACGGACCCTCTCTCCTTGTCAGGACGCACAGGGAAGGTGCAGAGCAGACAAAGAAACAAGACAACGGAATTGGAAGTCTTGCGATGACAAATTATTAATGCTTTCTCTTTGAGAAACTGCAAGCAGGCAGAAAAAAAGGTCTAACCTGAAGAGAATGATCAAAGACTGAAATCAAAGCTTTGCTGCCCAAGTTACTTTGGAGCCCCCTAAGCGCCAAGGAGGCATGAATGCAGCTGGGAAGACTGTTAGTGCCAAATATGTTTTGGAATGGGTTGGTGACTTAATCCCTGGGAGGATACAGGAGTGGGATTAGGCAGTGATTAGCTGCCTCTGAATTCTAGTGATGACATTTAATTTGAAGCTAAATATTTATATTTCATTGTTAGCAACGCCCCTAGAGCTTTGTATCTTTAAAAACATACGCCAATGGAAGTGATGGGCTGGGCAGGGTGTTTTAGTTGATGAAAAGTTTGTTTTCTCAGAAGGTTACATGAATGGTCGAGCTATGTGGCATGACATAAACAGGAAACTGTCCTTGGGAAAAGCCTAGTGAGCTGAGCAGACAGCAACAGCCACATTGCAGTTTTCAGAGAGACGATGACCCTTTCCCAGACGGGACGACTCAAGAGAAAAATAAATCTAACTTTTAAACATAACCGTGCATCTCACATATAAAGGCGTATAATAATCAGTGACAGCTAAGTGAAATCCTGAGTAACCCATTAAGTCAGCTCATTTAATGCATGCATTTCAAACTCAATTGGTTTCAGGTCCCTTGCTGGGGGCCAGATAGGAAGGAGCTTAGACTCTGTCCTGCCTTCAAAACTGCCATCCAGCAGTCACAGAACCTGAGACTTTGAAGTGGTCTTAATCATTTTTCCCTATGCTGCACACCCTACCTTCACGATCTCCTTTATGCAAATCTGCATAGCCATCCATAATCTCGTTTTATATCTTTGAAGAATAGAAACTTTCAACTTCCCTGGGAAGGCAGTTCATCCTGATCAGATTCCTAAAACCCAGTAGGAGTCAATGCCATGCCAAATAAATAGATACTGAGATGATTCAAACCAAAGCACTTGTCATGTAAGTGCTGGGATCTCCAAAACCCATGCAAAAGCCACGTGCCATCCCAGAGCACAAGAAGCAGAGACAGACAATCCTTGGAGCATGCTGGCTGGCCTGCCTACCAAGATTCACCAAAATGATGAGTTCTAGATTCAACAAGAAACCAGGTATGTCAGAAGGAGAGTTATTCAGGAAAATACTGGAGGCTATTTTCTGCTATGGGTGCCCTAATGTAACCCATTACTATTCTTCTGTATTTAAATATCATGGACACGGAACAGGTAAAGAAATTCTTATTTTCTGAAAAATATGATGTTTTGATGAAACATCAAAAAGAATTCAAAATACTTTAAAGGCAATGAATATTTGTGACTTAAAGTTTTAGAAGGTACTTGATCATTCCACTTAAAATTTCTCAACTATTAAAATAATGTACTTATGTAAGACAAGGTAAAGGGTCTGCAGAGCAATTTGTGGAATAATGGAATGAATGTGTGAAACCTTCCAAAGAACAGAAGAGCCACTCTGCAAATGCCTTCATTCCAGTGTTTCAACACTCTATTCCTGGGTTATGTTTTCCATTTAATAAAAGCTTCCTTCTTCTTCTATAACACATAAATGACCAAATTATACAAGCCACTATCTATAATTTCATGTTTAAACTATCACATTTTCTCAGCCTTTATTTTCCTGTTATTTCAATAGGTCTTTTGTTGATTGACCATGGAAATACGTTCTTCAGTCAAAAACAGAACATTTATCATCATAATGCATAAATAAAACTTTAATCATGGCTTTTCAGGGAGAAAATTGTTCAAGTTACACTCCTGGAAAAGATTGTTTTTCTCCTTGAATTGGACCATAGTCAAGAAGTAAAATTGCTAAATAAAAACAGAAATAACTGGGTTATATTTTCTCAGACCTGCCCACTGTATATCTTCATTTGCATTTCCATCCATTTTCTTCTATTTGAACCAGTCATTTTATTTGTTTCCCTTGATTTTAATGCCATTCTCTCTCCTTTTATGTTGCCGTCTCACATCAGGTGCCCTCTGTCAATGCCCTTAGTTCTTCCCCACAATTCTCTTAGTTAAGCTTGAACTTGCCTTTAGCTTACAAGTCTTCAGGACCTTCTGTAACCCATGACCAAACACTGTGTATATAAGTAAGGTGGCTGAGCTTTGCCTAAATACTTTGTTTCTGGGTAAGTACACATTATCATAGTATTATCATGCAGTAACATTTCCTTCTTTCTATATAAATATGAGTCAAGATCTATGGCCTCTTTAACCATATCAGGACCAAATTGATTAGTATAGCCTCCTTTTGGTCTTCTAGGGAGCTTGGAACTGAAGTGACCCGGCAAAGATACCACAATAACTGTGTGTCAATGGAACAGAATTTCCACACTAACTGTGCACCTTTTTCCAAATACTTTAAATTGTGTTTGGACTACTCAGAATACCTAGTATACTGTGGATATTCAATAAATAGTTGTCAGGTTATATTATTTAAGTCATAAGGAGAAGAAATAATAATACATTTATTCTTTCTTTTTCAAATATTTTCAACATTCAGCTGGCTGAAAGTAAGAAACACATTGACAGGGACTGCTGACTTCTTCCCCCGCTAAACTCCACGGTGCCAATCTGGAAACCAATCAACTGGCCCATAAGCTGTAGGGAATCTACTGTTCTCTTCAGTAATCCTGGTGCTCTTCAGTTAGTTTGACTATTCTTACTTAAGTCACCGATTTGCTTTGACCCTTCCCCAAAGTTGAACATAACAGAAACATCTCAACTTTGTAGAAAATGCACCATCCTGGAGAAGATGATTCATGGTCAATGAAAGCATAGATCACCCACAACTCACAACAGAACAAAATGTAACATCTTTCCTGTTGAAATGAAGAAAAAATAGCCCCTAGTTAAGTTACATAACTAAGCCCTCAGTTATGTATTCTTTAGCATACAGTCTTTGAGCCATTTTTAAATCATCCCAACAACTCTGACAAATGTTTCCTGAAAATGCAGTCAGGCTCTTAAAACTTCAGGGCTCGTGGGCTTTCTTTCCCTACTCCTCCAAGTCCCCAGTCTCCAGCATTGTTCAGCTCCAACAGATTATAATAATGTTATTTTCCCACCTGCCTTCTGTGGTTTACCATCTGATTCAATAAATGGGTGTGTTAAGCTGTTACTCTCAGCCCACAGAAGGGAGTCCAGAAACCATTGTTCTTTAGCATCGATGAGGAAACACCTACGTCATCCTCATCCACACAGGTGAGCACAGTGCTGCACTGTCTCGTTGTCCCTGGGTCACACAATCACAGGAAACAGTGCAGATACCCAAAGCACTTTACTCTTGAACAAGAAAAGAGACTTTCCCTTGAAAGTTCAGAGCAACTGAGGCATCTGCAGGATGCCATGTTCAACCCTAATACCAGCTGCAGGTACAGTCAAGGGGGTCCCCAAAATCATCCTCAAATTTAATAATTGCTACAGGGACTCATGAAATCCACAGGAAATTGTTGTATTAAAACTAACCAGAGGAAGGCATGCCTAGGATTGAGTCTGGGAAGTAGCAGAAGTGAAGCTATCATTTTCCTGTGGTGGTAATGTAAATCAACCTCTTGGAACTAATGTGATCACATGAACAGACTCTCACCGGTAATCAGATAGCTCATACTAGCCACACCATTCAAAGGCATTGTTGGGGATTCATTGCTCAGGATGCTGATCCCAGATGTCCACAGAGTTGGCTTGCGGCTCTAGAAGAAGCCCTTCTGATGGCCAGCCAAAACCTGAATCCCTACTCCCAGCCTTTGGGGTGGGCTAAGAACCTTAAGACAGGTTGAGTGTGTGCAAAGACTCTGCCCTGTTACTGTTATAGCTTATCTGGTGGCCCAAGGTCTCCAGTGAGACAGAGGAAGCTATTGATCTTAAGGCCTTAAAGAAAACGTCACAGAGGCTAAAGTCAAAGGGCAGAACACTCTTGGATAAGGTTAATTTCTTTAACACACGTTTTAGTTTCTCTTAAATCTTTGATTCGGAGCACTTATCTCTGACTTACATACTCATTACAGATGTACCTATGGCCATTGCTCTTTGGAAGGTCAAGCGATACTTATTAAAACAGTGGAGGATAAAGCTAGTTTATCTGAGAACATGGGGAGGCAGCGGCAGTAACAGTGGGTGTGGAATACATGTTTCCTAGTGAAAACCAGATTATCAGGATTTGATGGGAGCAGCAGAGACATGTGTCGGGAGCTGAGAAGTTGAAATATGATGTAAAGAGAGGGACTATTACCAAATTCAAGCACTTGCCTTTGAGTGGCAAGACACAGACATCTTTAAACCTTGGGATGAATATAGGAAGAGAAGCCTCCACAGCACCCTTAGAGGGTGCCCTCGGCACTCCCAGATCCTGCATCAGAAACTATGTCCTGACTACTAGACTACCACCATTGATTTCTGTATTCTCAGAAGTCTGTTAAAGTGCAAATACATTGTTAAGAAACTGCTATGGATTCTTTGTTTAAACGTGTTAAATAAGAGAAACAATGGGAATAATCTAATTGGAGGAAAAGGAAATGCAAATTACGAAAACCACAACGAGGGTTCAAAATAATGAAGGAAACCTGTGGTTGAGAAGTTTCCTCTAGAATGAAAACCTCCTATCTTTGATAGAAGCTCATTAAGACACGGGCTGCTCACGGAGGGTAGCAGAGTGAATAATAGAATGTTCTAAGGGAGGTGAAAGATTCCATCCTACAAGAAAGTTTGCTAAGCATAGAAGTACTCAAAAGTTTCAGGATGTCCCTGAAACCCACATTAGGCCCTTGTCCTCTCAAGCACATGTAAGCCAGACTGCTGAGAAACATTCTCAGGACAACCAAGCTGCCCCCAAGAAGCAAAGGCCAGCCTAGATGGCACTTGGAAGAGGCGGGGAGCAACTGACCTATCAGGAGAAGACTTTCTGATCTGTTGGTCCACCTGCACGTGCAGTGTGCTCCACGTTTGCAACTCCCACGAGCCGACACCCATGCTGGGGTAAGATTTTAGTGATGCAGCTGCTTGGGGGATCATTTCTGCACAAACACCAATACAACTTACTCGTGGTATCTATCCATACTTCAGTCTGTCAAGTGTGTGGGTGTGTCATATTTGTTCACATCTCAACCTCTCAACTACATGCCCCTCGAGTACACACTATAGTAAAAAGAAATAAAGGCTGGAGAGTTGGCTCAGCGGTTCAGAGCACTGACTGCTCTTCCAGAGGTCCTGAGTTCAAATTCTAGCAACCATATGTTGGTTCATAACCATCTGCAATGGGATCTGATGCCCTCTTCTGGTGTGTCTGAAGTCAGCAACAATGTACTCAAATGTATAAAATAAACAAATCTTTAAAAATAAATAAAATAACAAAAAATAAAGCAACATGGAGAAAAAATAAAACAACCGAAGAGGCACAGGGGACCCACTGTACTGCAAGCCCGGCCCATGCCCATTTAGCTGTGGGATCATAACCTACAACATGAGAGTTTAAAATCCTGTTTGATACATTGGCCTAGCTGCTAATAAATGTGACCCAGGAAATTCAGTTAGCCTTACTGTGTCTCTGTTACCTTAACTCTAATTTGGTAATAATATAAACTCTCCTATCGAGTGGGTGGGAGCTTGAATGGGGTAACATATGGGAAAGCACCTTGCGTGGTTTTTTTCACTACTGCATAAATATTTCATTAGTAGTTGAACAGATTGGAAAAGTAGCACTCTCTCTCCCGCCTCTCCCTCCCCATCTCCCTTCAGATGTGTGTTTATTATTTCTTTAAAGCAAGAAGGTTCTACACAAAATAATGCTTCAAAATAGTTCCATTAAAAATACGTTAAACCTACATTTTTTTCACCTCATTATCCCTTATTTTTAGATTGTGATATAATTACATTCTTCCCTTGTTCCTCCCTTTCTTCTCTTCCCTCCAAATGGTCCCATACATCCCCTTCCTCCTTTTTAAATGCATGGCCTATTTTTCATTAGTTGTTGTTACATGCATATATATGCATATATACACATATATAATCTTTTTGAATACATAAGAGTCTCCACGCCCTATCACGAGCACACCAGTGTATTGGGGGCTCTGAAAAGTTCAACAAAGGAGAACACTGTAACTTACAACTTCCCAGCCATAGTTAAACCCAGAAGCTCCATTCCATCTTATGTTTCCTAAAATGCAGTAAAAGAGATGATCCAGAGAACAGACACCAAGAAACAGAGTATAGTAAGCAAATTATTCTATTTATGCTTTTAAATACAATTATGATAAATCATGCCCTGTGCATTGAGCATCATGTGTGTTTGACCTCTGCCTGAAGGACTCAAAATCAGTGTATAAATAAAAAGGGAAGATGGCGCCTGCAACAGATGTTCTTCTTACCAAAAAGATCTTAGCCATGATACTGCGCACATGTACAGTCCATGGATTTATAAGTTTTCTCAATGTCCTTACACTCCTCCCTTTATCCCATTCAGACCTAACTTCTGGTTGTCAGGCTTCTCTCCATCTTCTACTCAGAACCTCTCAGGAAATCCATTATTAAATCTCACTCAAGTTAGCTGTTTTGTGCGACTCCCCTATCTGAGAAAGGTCACTACGTTCAGCCTCTTGTCTTCTACCCTTATCCTGAATAATGCCAGACACAACTGAAGACACAAAATATTGGACGACTTTCTTCTTTACCCAACATGAAATATCTTAATCTACTCACGTAGTGGTTTTAATGACTGAATACACGACTGTCTAACACTGGGCAGCCAAGTTTCTGAGATGCAGGACTAGACACCTAGTTGGACAGTGCAGCATGACTGGCTTTTCATTATATAACAAGAAATTATGATTTCAGGAAGAGCTAGGCATGGGCTGTCTAGCCAAACCAAGTGATATTAGTGTACTTAGCATGCACTATTCTCAGAAACACATGACCTTGAATAAAGTCTCTCCTACCATGCACACATATGGACACCCAAAGAGTAATGAGTGCAGAATGTCTATTTGTGCAATAAAATGTGTTCTCTTTGTTTTAACCATGTTATTTCAAATCATGCTGGTGTGTTCTTAAAATACGAGAAGGGAATAAAAAGATGGATCGACTAGCTACATTTGCAGGGAGTATAAATTCAGTTCTCAGCACCCACTTGGCAGCTCATGACCATCTGCAACTCCACTTTCAGGGGATCTGATGCCCTCTTCTGGCCTCCTCAGGCACCAGGCATCCACACAGTGCACACCGATACACATAAAATGAATGAATGGATGAGTGAGTGAGTGAATGAGTGAGTGAATGAATGAATGCTAAATAAATATATGAGAGGTAATAGGATCAAGATACTTTGCATGCATATATGAAATTGTAAATAAAAATATTTTTAAATATTAAAAATATGGTATTTAAATTCCAGTTAGTAAATGAAATGGCACATTTCCATCTTACTTTGTACCTGACTTACTAAAGTGAGCTTGATTTTATATAAGATAAAGCAAAGCTGCACAATTTTATTGGGAGCAGCAATAGAGAGGAAAACGATTATATAAGGTTAGGCTTCTTTCCCAGTATGACATTTCCTTTCACTTTGGAATGTCATGTTCTTTCATCATATTGCTGTATCTTATAAAGACATATTTTCACACGCACCTCCCCATCTCCTGTGGCATTGCATATCCGAACAGCTGGGCTCTGTCCTGTCTAACACAGCAGCAATATGGATTGGGGAGGGACATTCACTTTCCTTGTCAACTTGAATCTGTTTTGGAGAAGACCAATCATTATGTCATAGTCATTTGTTTTCCTCTTTCCACAAGAATGATGTATACTTTTCTATAACACAGGCCAGCATATGCCCGTACAGTGAGCAAAACTCAGTGGACACAGTAATTCACCTCATGCTTTTGTTTCCCAACATGGTTCCAGGATAAAACATTGCAAATGAAGTATGGGTATTTGACCTTCATCCGGTTGTGAACTCATTACCACAGCACCAGCAGGTTAGAAACATGCCTTCAATGTATGATGTCTTGGAAGGGACACTTCATATACAGACCACACAGGTTTGTCTCTCCCTGAACTCATGTTGAAAGCTAATCCTTATTATTAGATATTAAGAGATAGAACTACTTGGATCTTTAAAAATAGGATTCCAGATGTGGTGAGGTAAGTAGACAGACACACCCACATGTATAATAAATTAAGAACTGATGGGTTAATGGACTGGACAGTTCGGAGGCTAAGTCTCTCACACTCTTTGTTTCTACACATGGTTCTCTGTGTTCTCTGCAAGTAAGATGGCCATCACCAGACCTGGGCACTCACACTTGAGCCAGAGTCTGAGTTCAAAGAGACCTCTTTTTATCATAACATACCCAATTGCTGATATCTGGCTTTCAGCGAGAAGTATGTGTTATTTTTAATATAAGAATATTAATGGCATGGGATTGGGTGCATTTCCAACACCCACACACATATAAAGTGCATAGCACAGCTCTGAGCTCATAAAAAGCATGGCTTCTGGGTTAACCATCATCCGCATTATTATCAACAGTCACCATGTTCTACTTCATCATCAATTACACCCTGTGGAATCCAACAGCCCTGGATGGTGCTGCACATCCTCTTCTGAGACTGTAGTGTTTGCAAATACCCAGGGATTGCCATGCAGTCTCCTTTAACTGGGGCTTGTGGTTGCTATCATGGTTGTAGAAAGCACACTCAGAAAGGTACATCAACAGCATTCTTCCAAAGCTTCGGTTTCCAAATCAACATCCGGATCAATATCCTAAGCATGGATTCCAAACAGCGGGGTAATCTTTTGCTGGGCACAAGGTAGGACACCAAATCCTAGTTTACCATCTTCATAGACAGATTACCCAAGTCCTCCCCCACAGCTCCCCAGAGCTGCCAGTGTTGCCACAGCCTATACCTAGTTATAGAACAAAGAACGTGGTCGTTTGAATGCAGATAAGCTCATCCCTTGCTGCGATCTTAGGGCCCTAACAAGACATCTTTAAGTGGCAAACAATATAACCACCGGCATTTAACTAGTGCAAACTGCTGGTTCTTTTTAAGATGTCTATCAGTTTATCTCCACCACAAACCTGTGCTTTATGTCGTTCCATAACATCTGTCTGTAATGCTCATTTAATTGAGATATTTTTAAGTGTTTTCAATTAATGATTTTTCCATTCTCTTCCAAATTACCTTCCCAGACTAATCTTATAATTCAATTAAAATAAGCCACTCACTTCCCTTAGCATGATTTGTTCTTTACTAAACCCCCTGCCACTTTTCCCATTTTCATTGTTACACCAGGCCAGCTGCTGAAATGAAGCAGAAGAAGAAGGGAAACTCTCTGCCCAGTTCCTGATACTCCCTTGCTAATGGTTCTGCAGCAAAATGTCACAAGCCGAATTACTTAAGCAACAAAAACAAACATATCTCTCTGTGCTTTATTCTGTAAAATATTGCCATGTATTGACAGTGTGGCATGTGATTGACTCAGGTCTGAGACTAGAACTGAGAGACATCCATACTGCCTCCTAAGGACTATGAAGATACAAGTCTCTCTGCTGCCTCTCACCTCTCTTCCAGACATTTGTAGGAAATGTTTGGTATTTCTTGTCACACACAATCACTATTTTGATGTCTTCATTTTCTTTTGATGGCTTTCCTATGTCCATGCCTCTCTATTCAAAATTTCCCTAGTAGTTGAAGTACAAACTCATCTTATTTAACTATATCCATAACAAGCCTATATCAAAATAAGATCACATTATAAGGTACTTGGATTCAAAGCTTTAATATAAGAAATGTGGCAGTAGGGGAGAGAATTTAACCTTGGGCATTCCTCAAGTAAATAATGCCCTTAGGAAAATTTCAATGTAAGAAAACACTTTGCCCCAGCCCTCTACCCACCACGATTACACACAAACAGTCAATGCAATTCTGTGACTAGAATATGCCTACTGGTCATCTATATTTGTGACTTAGTCTCCAAAAGTTGTTCATGTTCCCCAGAGCAGAGAGCGAAACAACTGGAGCCTTTCCCCTCTGACATGAGCTTCCTTTTAGGATCCTTGGAGTGACCACAGCAAACTAGTAGTACAGCTTGGGTGATAAATTCAGCTTACAAATCACATCTGTTATTCCTTAAGGCCTCTCGTGAATAACAATGTACGCATACCAGGTAACCACACCAAAATTGTCAGGATGGCACCCCAGCTTTCAGGCTAAGCCAACAAGCTCTTGGGCCAGAACATAGTACATATGGACCTTACGTGTCCTACATTCTTGCTGCTTAACCTTAGACCGATCTCTATCACTCACTAGTACATAGGGTGAGGTAAGAACAGAAAATTCATTCCACAGCCTTTAGATAATTGTTTATTTAATGTATATGAAATTCTGAAAATACTGTCTGGAACGCTGTTGGAACTCAGGCAAGATGAAGTTTTTATTTGACTCTTAAAAAATGATAATGCTGAGACTGGAAATGTAATCACTTTCTCCAAGACAACGTAGTCAACAGTGAAGCCCAGCCTCAGCCTCAAAATGCCTAAAACTTCCCAGATACCAATCCAAAATCTTCTTATTTTTCATGTATCCAAGCATCATATTTTGAGGTGCTAAAGACATCTGGGGATTCTTCCAGAGGAACAGAAAATGAAGAACTAACTAGTGATACTGGATGTTCAAGACACCCCAATGTGGGCCAGAAAGATGGCTCTGCAGTTTCAACTGCTTACTGCACAATCAAGAGTCTAGGAGTTCACAGAACCTGAGGAACAATCCAGGCCTTCCACACAAGCTATAAACATAGTTCTGAAAGGTATGGAGGCAGGGGGAACGCTGGGGCTTGCTGGTTTCCATCTAGCTGAGAAAAAGGTAGCACCAAGTCCAGGGAAAGATCCTGCCTCAAGGAATAAGGAATAAGGAGAGAAAGACAAAGATGTCCAGATGCCCTCTTCTGGACTCCATATGCATATGTGCACACATGTGCACTAACACACCACACACAGACACATACACACACACACACACACACACACACACACACACACACACGGAGAAAGGGTGAGTGAGTTCAACTTCAGGACAGTCTTGTTCAGGAAAGTGAACTTAACAACAGAATTTTGAAGAATTCTACTCTGCATAGAAAGTCTTCAAACACCATATTTGGATGTATCAAGATAGACAAAGGAATTACTGCCCCAGACCCAAGACGGATGGCCTATCTTCGGTCACTTATTGTGCACCACTTTCTATAGCCAAGACAATTGTTGTTGTCCTTCATGTACTGTGATATTCTTGTGTCTGTGGAAAATATACTAATATCTCTACCAAGTTTCATATGACTATTCTGTTTATCTTTAATAACAGGCAGTATTTCATACTTACAAGCATTTTTGAGAAACCTCTCCTCTCCTTCTGGTACCACACAGATGAACATCTTCCTCTTTCTTTTAGGATAGAATCATCCTCCATCATAGCAGTGGTGAATTGCATAATAACCATGGGCTTTCTGGTCTCCGTTTCCCACCAGACTAAGATTAAACCATGTTTTCATGTCTGAAGCATCTAGTACACAGCCTGCTCTATAATTATTTACTAACTGGGAGACTCAACAGAAGCTTGATTGACCTACAGGGAGAATGGAGAAATATACACATAGAAAATAAGGAAACTTGAAGCCTCCCAATATTCACATTATCATCTTACTTGACTTATGAGCAGAGTGACAATGGAAGGCCAGGGAGTGACACGGAAATGAGGTGTGACTTGTGTGTGAAATTCATCAGTTCATGTAACTCCCAGTTCTCTCTGAAGCCATAATGTTTCAAAAGGGAAAACTTCACCACCAGCTCTCTCGCTTGATTTGCATGTGTTCAAATCTTCAAAGTATTTCTTTTGATTTCTTTAATCAATAGTTATTTCAGAAAGCTCTTCATTACTTCCTAATTGTCCAAATTCATTTTCTTCATTTGCCTTATTAGAGGCAGATTTTTTTCAGATGAGTTAAGCAAAGCAGCAATTTTAAAGTCATTACTAACTTCAAGCATGGTTCCCACTTATTAGCATGTTCCCGCTCTGAGCAGGAGGACTACTGTCTTTGCTTCATCTTAAGAAGGGCAACTGGCCTATTTTTAGAGTTCTCTCTTGCCATGCACAATGGTAAGACCAACTTTGCTACAGGCTACAAACTCACTGTACAGTGAGCCTGGTGATAATCTGAGATAGGCATGACACCCTTGGCTCTGAATGAATATGTGAGGATTCTCCCATTAGTAAATACCAAAAAATAAGTAAATAACAAGATTTCCCTCATTTTAATCCACACTACACACAGTCATACTATCACACACACTCACTGACCCCAACAACCCCATACCTGGGGCATTCTTCATAAACTGTAAAATACAATATTGTCACCAGCCTGATTACTGTGCCAAAAACTAGAACAAAATTTGGAACAAATGTTTATCACTCAGTAGTTAGAAAAACAAGCAGGTGGCACACTGATGTAATAAACAGCTGACTGTATACAATCGGTAAGCTCAGAGAACAACATAAAAGCTTTCAAAAGCTACGGCAATGGAAAGAGAATAATTAGATAGGAAGAAGGAGAATAGATAGAAAACACTAGAAGGGCCTTCAGCAAAAACCTGTGCTGGCCTATGCTCTCACATGTGCACACTTTCAGACCTGTGTGAGTATAAACAAATATGAACGGGGTGCCCTTCCCAGTCATCTGTAGGTAGGAGCAGTTCTACATAGTTTCTGTTTACCATACTGCATAAACTGGGGTTTTGCGATACTTAGAACTTTTAAATGTTTTAACTCTCAGGTTATTTTATGTATGATTTCAAACATAATATTAAAGATATTTTACTATGACATATATATGTATATATGTGTATACACACACACACACACATATACACACATACAGATGAGGGGGCAGACATCATACATAAGATCTCTGGCTCCTAAAGAATGTTAACAATAAAAGATTTCCTCACCAGACTATATTATAATTTCTTTTAAATCAGGTTCTCTACTTGCTTCCCAACTGCTTGATTTCCTAGAAGAAAGTCTTCAAATTTTATCCATTAAAATCACTTTAATTTATATAGTTCAGGGTACCCCAAATTTGTGGATGAAATACAGTCTCATGCAGGAGAAGTCTAAACTTCTCCTCTTTGGGAACAAGCCCTTGAGTTGCCAATTCCTTCTGAAATTCAACAAGATCGCAATAGCAGGAGAAGAAACAGTGTCAGAATCTAAGGTAAGCACACCTGGCCAGCAGCACTGGCAAGCCCAGCAGGGAGTCCTGGTGCGTGTTTTGTATGTGAGTGTTATCCTGTGTTTCTGGAGACTTCGTGGTGTATAGACAAGCCTGTGCAAAAGATAATCTTTCTACCTATGTTTAAAATTATTCACCAGGCCAAAACTACCAAAAAAGAGAAATATCTGACTACTTAAATTTCAGATAGCACGTTAATTACTTTGGCATGGGAGTTGTTAAGAAGTTGGAATCATCAAAATATTCAAGCACTGGTATAAACACTAAAGAATAAATTAACCCAGGTATAATTGGGCCATTATCATTACCATATGCTTCTTTTATTACCTTTGTCCTCTGGGACCTGATATCCTGCAAGATTTGCTCCACAAAACAATGCATTTGTAAATTAATAACCAATTATTTTTTTACCAATTATTTTTTTAAAAAAACTCTTGGCGAACTAATAGCATCTGTAACTCCCCACCACAGTTATTGGCCTAAGAAACCTTTAGTGTCAATTTAGTACAAATTTAGTGTATAAAATCAAAGAATTTGTTACCAGGATTTCACATGTAATTTTTCTGTTATTTATGAAAATTTTTGCAAAACAGTAAAGATGCAGCCTGAAGCTCAAAACTTCCACTGATCTTTGTCTACAAATCGGTCCTGCAGTCAAACCATGAGCACACCAGCTTTATGTTCATTCACACGTTTTTAAAATGTCAACTCAGAAGAGAGTTTTGGAATTCATTTACAAGAACATTTCTGAAGTGAGCCATGGAAGATGGGGGCATTGTCCTTAAAGTGTTAAAGCTTCAAAAGCACATGAGTGTTGGGACCTTGGAAGCCATATGCTTGGATTCATTCATAAATATCCAAGCAGTAGACCCAAAAAAGACATACATGTAGTCTGCTTTAAGTAAGGCTTCATTCTGTAGTAGAGGCTTACCTAGAAACTCCCCACACAAGAGACATTCTATATGTGCATGTCCAAGTTAACAATTAAGTTTCCAATCTTGAGAAATAGAGAAGCTTTGGGAACCATCCAGGTCTCATGACTTCCCAGTTTTGTAATGTATTTGTAAGATATCAGGTTAAGATTAGTCAATATTCTATAACATGAAGTCCGTGCTGATTGCATTCTGCTCATTTTGGACCCCAGAGATCTCACAGAATACCATGCCACAGCAGCAGTTCCAAGCTATCTTCTATGAGATATTTAACATCTGACACTTTCTTTACAAAGTAAAGCATCGTCTACTTACAATGAACCTTTGAACTCTTACAGTGAAGACTTACAACTAAACCACAAGGCCTAGTTTATGATGTCTATTATACTATGAGTCTCAATTTCTGCATTCATTTTCAATGGTCATTAATTCCCAGGCAGGTAACCCTCCAGGACACAACTGGCAGATGGTGCTAAATCATGATAGAATGGTCCTGTTGGTGACTTACCATATTGACAGTGGGGTCCGTGAAATCCTCGTGAACAAAGGCACTGCTGTGTGTCTCCATCCCAGCATTCCCTTCCACTGAAATGAGTTCCCAAAGAAGAGACAGCTAAAAGGAGTGTGCAAATGAAGGACAGGTAGAGTTGGAAGGAAGAAAGAAGACCATTAGAATAGGCACAGAGTGTGCAGGTAGTATAACATGATCTAGAAATTTCCACTGGCCCCTCCAAAAGATATCATATATAAAATTATTATAGAAAATTGTCATTACAAGACAATGGCTAACTTTGTGAAGCCTTGCAGAATTATCTGTATGTGCATTCCTGGTGTTTTTTGCCTACACGCAGATTCTGAGAACCCCTCTAGACCAACAGTATGAATCTACCCTTTAACAAGACAGCAGACTATTTATATTCACATGAAGTATTGGCATAAAGAAGATGCATGATAAGGTGACTGTGTTCACAATGATCATTAAAAAAATCAAAAAAAATGCTAATATTTAACCAGAGGCAAAGAATTTGAGTAGTTGTTAAACAATAAATAAATATAAAGACTTTATCACAGAGCTGTCAATTTCCTAGACTTTATAGCATAATTATTGTGGGCAGATCTTTTCACTGATGTCAAACCAACCAGCCACAGTGGCCCAAGTTTAAACATCCCAACTTACCACAGCACTCAACCCTATGCCCACATTCAACAAAACTTCTCCATTGTCTATCAAGAGCAGAAAGCATGTAGGGAAAGGAGACGGAATGCTGGCAAACTCTACAGCACACAGAGGCAAGAGAGAGGAACTGTGCTGTGGTGCTGCACTGACTAGACGCACAAGGCAGTCTCAGGGACTTGGCAATCACCATCAGCACAAAACACAGATAAAGGCCTCATGAAACAGACCACCCCTCCCAGCCTGGTGAACCATATAATGCTACTAGTTCTGCTCCTGAGCACTGCCAAACACAACACTCCAAAGATTCAGAAATACCATCGCCAGAGGTTTGTAAACAGTGCAAACCTCATCTTGCAAAGTAAACTGCCTCCAGAGGTCTGCAATTAATCATGACAAGTCCAAGTTGAGAAATCCCATTTAGATTTAGTACAGTGATTTCCCTCTGGACTTCTGAACCAACTATGGATTACAAATTTGATGATATGGAAAAGGGGCAAACAGGCAAGTGGGATGGACATCAAGGAAAGCCTTGCTGGCTTTAAAGCAACTGTCCTTTATATTGACAGAATACACAGCAGCTTTCAGGGTCCTGAGCTGCAACCCAGCATGAAAATGCTTAACAGAAAGGCTTTTTATGCATGTTTTCCCATGTTATGTGTGAGCCATTAGTGTAGAGCGGTAGTTCTGAACCTGTGGATCATGACCCCTCAACAGGGGTCACCTAAGATCACCAGAAAAATACAGGTATTTACATTTGATTCACAACGGTAGCAAAATTACGGCTATGAAGTCAGCAAAAATAATTTTATGGTTGGGGGTGTCACCACAAACTGAGGAACCGTATTAAAGGGTCTCAGCAAAAGGAAGGTTGAGAGCCATTGGTCTAGAGCAATGCTGTTAATCTGCAGTGCTTCTAAAGATGTTGAAATGTGATAGGCATCGTGCGGTGGAAATAACAGCCTTTCCCTCTTGGAAAAGATACCTGGGCAGGAAGAATTGGACTTACAGGTGAAGCAGCCTGGTTCATCATCCCATTGGTTCCAACCAGGGCAGCACCGGAAGACTGTCTGGTGCTCTGTGGCATACACATGTCTGTAGATGATGTAGTAGCGAACCCTACAGAGCACAAGATATCAATCAGGGAAACGTATCAGTCCTCTGATGGCAAACTTAGTTCACAGTTATAAAAATGCCTCCCTCCAATTCAAATGCTGCCACCTGCATTGGGAGGTAGACGAATGAGAAGATGGATAGCTATGGACATATACTTTGTATACAGTACATAACAACAACATCACACGTGCAATCAACATAGTTTTAGGCATAGCATGAGGAAGATTAAAGACCCTGTGTGCAGTTTATCCTAATATCTAGATAATGCAGTCTATCCTAAAGACCTCTCAAGTTATCAAGGGTGAAATCCAAAGTTGTAAGAAGAATACTGAAACCCTGGAAAAGAAGATTTATGCATTTCAGATTAACATCAGAGGGTCATTATACATCGGTCCCACTCTAGCTCGCATTCTCAACCAGAATTAAGGTAAAAAAAAAAAAAAAAGGGTGACGGTCCTTAGTTGGGGTTAGGGAGAATGCAAAGAATAAACTGATGAAAGCGTTATGTGCCCCTAGAGTGAGCACAGTACACGATGGGTAAAAGTATGTGTGTGGGCTGCAGAGATGGCTCAGAGGTCTTATAGAGGGTTCAAGTTAACAGTGCCTATCTGTGGTAGCTTATAACTGCCTGCAGCTCCAGCCCCGGGCGAATGGCCCTCCCTTCTGGCCTCTGCAATGTCAAAAGTTTACTTGGGATGTAGCAATTACAGTACCAGGGGATTTCAAAGACAGTTTCATGAGAAAGGAACAGAATGTTTACCACAGTGTTGAATTGTCTGCCGACCATGGTGCCCAATATGTCAAAGCATACTGATTTCCTATTAAATCAAAGTTCTATGTACGTTTTATCCTCAAAGTTATAGCTCCTTCTTTTCCATTCATGTACATTGTCCTGTGTCCTAGCACAAATCCCTCATTATTCAAAACTAGTTTCTGTTTCCACTTCCTCTAGAGTCTCGCCGCTCTCTATCAACTCTCTTTATTGCTACAAACAAAGTTTATTGGCTTCAACATCACTTATGGCATTTAATTATTCAACATCTTGAAATACTGCCTAGTATTTTTTTGTGTGTGTACATCTTTCCAATTAGGATATGACTCAATGTATAGCCAAACAAGAAGGGGATGTGTGGCAAGAAGCCAATTATTTTCCTACGTTGCTACCCTTCCCAATCAGTGCCACAGCAGAACTGTTAAACGGTAAGCACTCAGCGAAGAGCAGACGAAGCCTGTGTTACAGATTCATGTTTGTTTTCCCCCAATTCTAAGCAGCGACAAGGCTGGGTATTTTCTTTGGTTCAGATCAATATTTACAATGATTAAACCACAATTGGGTAATACAAAAAATTTAAATTTAAAACCATTTTCAAAAACAATTTCTAGGGCCAGAGAACTGTCGTAGTTGGTAAACGACTTCTGCTCCTAGCTAGTGAGCTGGTTCAACCCCTTGAATATATATGAAAACTGGGACACATTTATAACCCCAGTATGCCTAAGAGGCAGATCGGAGGCAGAGGCAGGAGAACTCCCCGAAATCACTGGCCAGGAAAGGCAGCACGTGCAGCAGGGAGCAAAGATCACCTGGCCTCTAACAACCTGAAAACTGAAAACCAACACCCGGGGCTGACCTCTGACCTCTGTATGTGAGCCATGGCACATAGGGAGGAACACACACACACACACACACACACACACACACACATACACACACACACACATACACACTCCTTTAATCAATAAAAACATATATACTATAATCATTCTCCTAATTTTTGTGATAAATTCATTGCTATTGGTTTGTATTAACACACATCTTGAGCACCTTCCGGGTATCAAGCTTTATGCTGCATGTGTAAAACATGTATTCTGCACTCCTCATGCTATCCATGTGTGCCATTATTTTTATAGCTTTACACACGAATGCTCAGAGAAATAAAGGAATTTAACTCAGGGCCACAAAGCAAGTGATAAACAGGAAAATTGTTCTAACTTAACTGTCAATTAAATATTCTCAATTTAAAACACCTCCCCAAAGAATATTCACCTAAAGGATAAACATACACACACATATGCATATTTACACTTATAGATTATTTAATCTGTATTATCACTGTTGTCATGCTTGTACAATGAAAAGGCTAGAGTCTTAGAAACGCCCTAGCTTTTCACTGCGTATCATGGTATTAATGAGTTCACTAACCTGGAACCACACTTTCTTATTAAGATTTATCATAAGTTTCGATCCTTTTGATTCATTTACATAAAACCCAGCCCATTATCAGCCATTTGCATCAGAAGATTTGTGAAAACCGTTTTAAATCTGTGAAACACCTAAGGTCTCCCTGGACTTGTAGGAAGCATTGTGGACACTTGCTTTCCCCCACTCTCAACAGCCTGCTGTGTCGATCCGCATTCAAAGACTGTAGTAAAGTTAAAGAAGCTGTGGTTTCAAAGAGCTCTACTCTGACAAGAGCGGGTCAGATGTTGGTTCACAGCTGCAGAGACCCTGGATCAAGCAGAGCCAAATTTAGCAAACCAACACAATATCCCTTGTTTCTGCTGGTTCTCTGATCTTTAGCTTTCAATGCTACATCATATCCTGAGGTAAAATTGGTGTCATAAAACCAAAAATAGTTCACACATCGTCAAGGTTTAATACAAAATAAGCACCTATCCCACTCCTTAAGGAAACTATATAATTGTGAATTTTCTTGGTAAGTGTTCCTTAGCCTTCTTTCTTAATTATCCCACCACTTCCTACAGCTCACAGGATAAAGTATTTAGGAACAGATGGGGTTTCTGGTTTGGGGTTTTAACAGTCACAGGAGTTAGGACATCACCTTACCTTCTTTCATATCCCATACACCACCGTGGGCCTGAGCAGCCTTGTCTCCAGAACTGGATGGTGTCTATGAAAGCTCGGGTGCATGGGCGTGACAGTCTTACCAAGGTCAGCTGCTCCTCTCTGCAAACATTTGGCCTTCACAAAAAGAAAAAATGAGCAGTTACACGAGAAGCTGTGAGCAAGGTTTTTTTGTACAAAGCATGGGCGCTTATCCATTTATTTTTCACAAAAGGTTTGTAATGGCTTAGAGAAATACATAAAGAAAGTAACAAGTGAGAGCTGGGGAGATGGTCCAGCGGTTATGAGCACTAGCTGTTCTTCCAGAGGTCCTGACTTCAATCGCCAGTACCACATGGTGGCTCACAACCATCTGTAATGGGATCCAATGCCCTCTTCTGGTGTGCATGAAGACAGCATGCTCATATACAAAACAAAAATGCATTTACATAAAATGAATAAACCTTTTAAAAAAGAAAGTAACAGGCAAAAAGTCAGCCAATGTCTTTTTTTAAAGTTCAGGCTTCATAGCAGTGTGCAATTGTCATGTGTCAATTAAGGTAAAATATTTGTGCTCTCTGAGGCCAGGAAGTGAGAAAACTGAAATAGATTTTGAAGACCCAGAACATCTTAGAGATATGCAACTTGTTCAGATCATTAAGCTGCCTATTGAGTTCTGAATTTTTTGAAACAAAGCTTAGAAAGGAAAACAATGTCAGAATTTTCAATATCCATGAAGAAAAAGCCAGCCAGCTTATCAAAGAACTTCAATCTTTCCTGGAACGCATTTCTGAGCAATATTTTCCATCTGTATGTTTAACTTGATTTCGCATGTAATGTGATGTTTGTTTAAACACAAATAATTGTCAACCTCCTTGCCGGGCTTCCTTCCTGCTCTGTTATAAGACACTCACCTAAGGCAAACTGGGAAGGAAGGGAGTACATCAAAAGGTCTGTTGACAATAAAGAACGCATCACTCTGCAGAATCCCACTGTAGGAATAGAGCCTGAAAGAAAGATAGTCCAGACTCATAGGACTTTAAGACTAGAATGTACTGATAATCTTAGAAGCTTCTATAAGTTTAAGAATTCTTTTGGTATTGACCTATATTTTCTGGCTCAAAGTAGTCTTCATTTGGAATAATATTAATTATAGTAGCAAGCTGGGCAAACCACTCATGGTTTCCATGCCTTCGAGGCCTTTTACAAGCCATACACAGACACAAACTGAGAATGGGAATGATTAGTCCAACTCTGATGTTTCTAACTCCAGAAAGCTGACATTCTGATGCAGTCTACCTTACACTGGGATCCTACTCACAGCCAGCTAAAGAAAAAAAAAAAAAAAAGAACTCGGAATTGTCACAGTCAGCTCCTAAAAAATCGTTGTGAACTTGCCTGGGGATGCAAACTTAATACTGATAAACAAATGCCTAAAAGTGTGCCCAAATGTGACTCAGTGACACCGCCCCCACTGACCACGGTTTCCCTCCTTTAGCACCACGAGATCTCACAGCTCATTTCTCACATACATTTCTAAAAGGCAATTGTTTAGATTTGTCATTGCCAACCTCTGAACTTCATTTATGAGTTTGCATAGCACATTTTAATACTTAAACTAAAGGTGGAAATAACAAAGGAAGTATAAAAATAGCACCTAAGACAGGCGTCCTTAAAATGATCAGGAATTGGGCAGCAAGCCTAAAGAATTTCTTAGCATTTGAGAATCTGCTAGCCAGGCATGGTGGTACATGCCTTTACTCCAGCACTTTGGAAGCCAAAGTAGGCAAACTCTGTGAGTTTGAGGCCAGCCTGGTCTACATAAATAAGTCCAGGATAGCCAGGGCTCCATTACACAGAGAAACTATGTCTCGAAAAACAAAACCAAACAATCTGCTAATATAGAGGATACAAGTATATTTGTATATATATATACATATATAGAGATATATGCATATATTTATATAAACACTTATGCATATATATATGCATATATAAACAAGTATATAATATATACACCATGTATTATATATCTACCTGTATAGACATACAAATATATACATGAATACAAATATATCTTTATTTGCTGTTCTGTGATTTTTATGAGCCAAGCAGCCCAAATAGAATGAGCAAGAATGTCTGATATTTTGTTATTAACAATATAATGCATTACACAGAAGCTCACATTGAATTCCAATGTACAATGTCTCTTTCTATCTACCCACCAATCCACTCATTTGAAAGCTATTTATTTTGTACCTGTACACATAATGGATTGTTTCAGAAGCATTCCACAAAATAAGACATTGGGTATGTGTCATCTATCATAAAGGACTGACAGGAAGTGATGAACAGAGGCACATTAGGAGGACTAGCCAGTAAAGGACACATCACCAAGCTATCTAGAGTAGGTAAACTGTCCTCAAAAATAATTAAGGAGACTTATTAATTCCTCACAGGGATTGGTTAAGGACAATTCCCTCCATAGTATTTCAAGCCAAAGCACAATTAAGGCAAAAAGAGTTTCTAGAAGTCATATCAGCTGTCTAGTTGGACTTAAATTGATATAAGAAAGGTTTTCTGTCCATCATGTACAAGAGTTAGGCACTATTAATTTCTAGCTTAATCCTACCCTTGTCTGGGGTCACCTGAATGTCATTAAAAATACAAGCCACCAAGTTCAGATCCAAGCAAAGAAAGCAATCTAAGGTACCTTCTTTATCTGTGGCAGAATCCCAGCATCCTTTGCTACTCCCTGCTTCCTCTCCCAACACAAAAACAAGGGCTGTTAGGGAAACATGTGGCAGAAAAAGAGATGTCTCAGACAGAAATGACAACAGACCCTTCTGCTGTCCTTGTTGGATCCTGGGTGCTGTTGGAATCATGGTTCCAGTCTGCAGTGGCAGAAAGGAGGAACCAGATGTTAAGGCTGACATGTAAGGCCGAATAAAGATGTATTTGTATTCATTCATTCATGTATGCATACACACAGGCTTTAAACTGAACTGGAATAAGTTAACAAGTGACTTTAAAATCAACAAATGATGTGTAATGATGGGGACATGGGCAACAAGTTGACATAATTTATTGATTAGGTAAGTAAACAAATAGCCCTGTGTTGTATTCCAGCACACTGAGACTTTTTGCAAGTCAGTATGGTTGCCTGATGTGGATGGTTCCCTCTACCTCTTATCCTTGCTACCTTATCTAGAACCAGGTGGCTGTCTCGTGGAACTTACCATCCTAACAGGTCCCTGGAGAAGGGAAGAGACACAAAGGACAATTTACTCCATGCCATAAACTTACTTTGAGGTATTATTTGTCTCCTCACACTCCTTCTTAGTAAATTCAGGGCCACTTCTGCCTACATCCACACTCACACCCTAGTGAATACCCCCTGAGTCCCAGCACACCACTGCTCTGTGTTGTCCAACCACCAATCCCCACTCTGGTCTACTTTGTTTCCAAATGTTCCTGTGTTGTTGTTGTTGTTGTTGTTGTTGTTGTTGTTGTTGTTGTTGTTCTTCTTCTTCTTCTTCTTCTTCTTCTTGTTATAAGTGTTTTAAAAGATCTTACCTAGCTTTGACAGATATCTTATGAAGTAGAACCTATAAATATATTCATAAAAACATTTCGATAAAGAGTTTTAATCTACCTTCTAAGTTCTTAAATGTGATCTTTTGGCTCGAGACTAAAATATTATTTCTAACTTAGTTCTATGGTGATATAAAGAGGGTGTTAATCTGGTTGTTCCCAAATAAATGACTAGACTGTTTGGTCTTTAAGGGGATCCAGTAATCCAGATGTACATATCATTTAATGCATGGGAAGGGTTCAGAGCAATATGTGACAGATAATCCACATTTAGCTATATGTCAGGTGTAGATTTTCATCGCATTAGTAAACTGAGATAAATTTCTCAAAGAAATAACAATCTACAACATCTAATTGTTACATCGCTACTAATTTGCCACACAGTGAAACAGATGAAAGTGGATAATGTGTCATTTTCTTTCAAAGAAGACTTAAACTGACACTTCCTAATGAAAACACTAATTAAAATTAATAACAAGGCAGCACATTGCTTCTGCTGCTTCTGACCCTCGATCCCCTTAGGTATGCCCCAGTCTGTGCTCCTTCATATTGTGACATAACTGGAGACCAGGGACTGGCCTTACTTGTCCTCAAACTGATAGTGGAGCATCCTGATTCCATAGACTGAGAGAGCAGAGCAACCCAAATGAGGGCTCAGGAAGGAAAGCACCCTCATGGCTCTGAAGTTTATTGCTGTGTGCACTTCCTGCTTTATTGTCATGAGCTGGATCTCTCCGCAGCTGCAAATTAATTTCCTCTGCTCCCTAAATGAATTACACGTAACCGTTTCTAAAAATGACTACAGCTATGAAAGTCATTTCCACTTAATAACTAACTATTAATCTCATATTTCTTGGTGTCACTTTAGTATGAAGTGCAAACGAAAATTATGCTAAACATTGCAAATTTATAGCAAACACCAGCCTTGATTTATATTATTATAGATGGTTTATCACCAGAAGCAATCTAAACAAAACTCCATCAGATAGATGTTACAATTTGTATTTATTTCTCCCAGCACTAAATAGTTCCTCAATTTCAGAACTATCATTAATTTCTTATAAATGCAGATCTTTATTCCTTATTTTAATCTACAATGATTCCTCTAAGTCTTCAGAAGATTAGCATTTACATAGAATATTCAAATAACCATTATAAATGAGATTTGGTGTTCCCTGGGCAATCTCTTAGCAATGATGCATAAAGGACTTAAAAGGAATGGGTGGTCCCCATCGATCCAGGATGTAATGGGCTAACAGTGCATTTCTCCTTCCTTTTAAATGATCACCTTACAATTCAAAATCCAATCATTTATATAAAAAATTCATTATCTGTGAATGTCTTTAAATTGTTTTGACTACCTCTGTAATCATCTAAATGTATTATGCATTCTTTAGATCCCCAGGAAGATCTAAGCCTCTGCACTGATCATAATTAAAAGGAACTAACTGTAAGCATTTATTTGCCTTACTTATTTGGTTACCACAAAGCCAAGAGCCTTGTGAATCTGACTCTGACCACACAGTCTACAAACATTGACCACTCAGTCTATACCCAGTTCCTTCTAGTTAATCCACCCCAACTCAGCCTTCTTGATCCCTGTTAATATCTGTCTGACTTAAAGACTTCACTAGCTAAATTTTTACAGTACCTGTTTCTCCAAACAGAAGACAGAGCCATGTTACTTAGAGAAGCCCAGCTAACCATCCCTGTGTAACATGTGTATCTGTCTGCTGATTCCTCCCCCAACTACTCTCCTGGCTTCTCCCCATCTCCTGGGTCTATGTTGAGAAGTTATTTATGAAGACTGATTTATATGATCTATTTTCTTTCTCTAAAACATGGCCCTTCATACTAATGTATGTTCAACCTCATGGCATAAACAGTCAGTTAACTCAAACTTAATAGAAATCACATGCTTTGAAGATCCTGTGATGAAGAATTCATGAAGTCACTCCAAAATTTCTCTTAGCTTTTATGATGTATCAGCAATTCTGTTAGGGGCCTACACTACAGTCAAGTATGAACTGCCCTTGAAGTTAATAAAAGGACTCACTTCTGGAAGAGGTTAAATGATACTTTCAAATAGTGTACCACTTGTACAAAATTGGTAACATAAGATGTGTTTACTCTTCATGAAGATGCCCCAGATTATATAAGCCTCCATTAAAACTGAGATTTGCTCCGATCAAAGGAAACATCTGTTTATCAAGCACTAAAAATACTGAGGAAATTAAAGGAAGAAAATATTTATGAATGGGAAGATAAGCCATGCTTTTTGATGTGAAATTATCAACATTGGTTGACTGTATATAGTAAAACTTCTAATACCCCTATGGACCCAAAAGAAAGCTAAAAATGTAAACAAAATTCAAATAGGTCAAGCAATAGTGAACAAAAGGAACAGAGCTGAAAGCATCACTCTACATGATTTCAGGACCTACTACAGAATCACAATGATCAAAACAGGTCTACATTAATATAAATCACACGGAAGAAAAGAACAGACTAGAGAAGCCACATATAAACTCAAGAGCTAAGAGTCAGCTTGTGGGGTTGGGGATTTAGCTCAGTGGTAGAGTGCTTGCCTAGCAACCGCAAGGCCCTGGATTCGGTCCCTAGCTCCGGAAAAAAAAGAGAGTCAGCTTGTTTTCTACAGGGATACTAAGAGCACACCACAGGGAAAAGGTAATCTCTCCAGTAGATGGTGATCAAACAACTGGACATCTACATCCAGAATGTAGTTCAAATTTTATCTCACTGCACATATAGAAGTCAACACCACACTGACTTAAATATAACTTTAAACTATTGGGTCACTTTAAAGAACTGGGTCACTCTGATCATATTAAAAGGCAGGATCATACAGGGTGATTCAACGTTCAGGGTACGGTTTTAATTAGCCATTGATTTCAGGGAGTGGTTAATGGTGGAGGAAGGGGCTCCTGATAAAAACAGTGAGGAGTGAGTTTAGTTCTTACATGCATTCATTTTTCCTGCGTATGTGTGTGGGTACATGTGTGCCATGTTCTGATTGTGGAAGTCAGTTCTTTCCTTCTACTATGAGGATTCTAGGAATCAAACTCAGGCTATCAGGCTTGAGAGCAGGTGCCTTAACCTGATGAGCCATCTCAATTGCCCAAGACCCTCCCCTGCCCCCACTTTGAACCTAATGTTGTGAACCCAGAGGAAGCAGTGCTGTCTGTCCTCAGACCCACTGTGTATATAGGAACCCCTGCACATGTAGCCAGAAAAGGGCTGTATCACAGGCCTCCCATGAAATGAAGGTTTGTATTAGTCTATCTCTTGAGTGTGTGTGTGTGTGTTTTTTTTTTTTTTATCTTTATTAAATTGGGTATTTCTTATTTACATTTCAAATGTTATTCCCTTTCCTGGTTTCCAGACCAACATCCCCCTAACCCCTCTCCCCTCCCTTTCTATATGGGCTTCCCCTCCCCATCCTCCCCCATTACCACCCTCCCCCCAACAATCACATTCACTGGGGGTTCAGTCTTGGCAGGACCAAGGGCTTCCCCTTCCACTGGTGCTCTTACTAGGCTATTCATTGCTACTTATGAGGTTAGAGTCCAGGGTCAGTCCATGTATAGTCTTTGGGTAGTGACTTAGTCCTGGAAGCTCTGGTTGGTTGGCATTGTTGTTCATATGGGGTCTCAAGCCCCTTCAAGCTCTTTCAGTCCTTTCTAAGATTCCTTCAACGGGGGTCCCGTTCTCAGTTCAGTGGTTTAATGATGGCATTCGCCTATGTATTTGCTGTATTCTGGCTGTGTCTCTCAGGAGAGATCTACATCTGGTTCCTGTCGGCCTGCACTTCTTTGCTTCATCCATCTTATCTAGTTTGGTGGCTGTATATGTATGGGCCACATGTGGGGCAGGCTCTGAATGGGTGTTCCTTCTGCCTCTGTTCTAAACTTCAATGCCCCTAACAAGGAAATTTTCTCATTTCGTGCCCGGTATCTTAAAATGTTAAAACTACATGTTGAAGAGAAAATCTATAAAAAGAGGGAGACATTCATCATGCTGAATTGCACATGCATACATACATACACATGCCCCAGCATATTAAATGCACGCACATATGAGCATAATGGTTGAGTGAGTCATTTGTAGATGAATGTGTTGTTCCTTTTTTTAAAAAAATTGAGTTTTTTTGTTTTGTTTTTGGGGGGTAGAGGAGGCTGAGAATTTTTGTTTTGGGAATTTGGGGAGTTTTGATTTTGTTTGTTTTTGGTTTTAGTGAGGGTCAGAGAATGAAGAGAGATGCTATTCGAAGGACAACCGCCGAATACAACTAATTCCTACCGAGTCTTTTTTTTCCTCTGACTGCTAAAAACTGAAAAAAAAAAAAAAAAAACAGAACAGAACAAAACAAAACAAAAAATCAAACAACCTGAAAGTGTGATTTTTTTTTTCCTTAGGAAAGGTTCTGTGTTTCTTGGCCATAGTGATCACCGACTTTTCTGAATTCTGAGTCACTTACAGCCCAGCCTTCATCACAGTATTCAATTACCTAACCCTTCCCAGGTTTTCTGTATGTTTATTGTTTTCCTGTATCTCAGTATCCTCTGTCTCTGACACATGTTCTTTAAGGACAGAGATCACATCTTAGCATCTCCTATCATGTCCAGCCACCCTGAGCTGAATAAATCACTATGTAAATAATTATTTCTCCTTCCTAAGGCGACATCTAGCACTGTTTATTCTTCTAGCATATGAGCTTGCTGCATCTGCTTCTTGGAACAACGTAGTTCCAATTAGTTGGAACTGTCTATAATTTTCTTCTTACCTAAGGATCCAATACTTTTTTCATTTCTGAAACCTCCCATGGGCCTTACAGTGCAAATGGTCCATCGTGAGTCCTAAGGATGTAGCAATTAGTTGGAATTTATTGAAAATGGAATTCTGACTGTTCCTCGACCTTGTATAACTGGGATTTTGAAAGGGGCAAGAATGAGACAGAGGAGGAGACTAACTCTTCCCTGAGGAATTGGGCAGTTGTTAGCACTGTTGGGATCCGTTAAAAATTATCAGCAGTGTTTATGATGTCTTACAAATTCTTATAATACCCACTCCGAATGTTCATTTTCCCGTAAATAATCAAGATGTTGGAAATTGGGTAATTTGACTCCTTAGTTCCTTACTGCCCCTATTGCCTTGAGCAAAAGAACAGCCAGCCAGACCACCCTAGGCCAGTACTAGCCACTCTAAATACTCCAAGAGGACTGAGGAAATCATGAGAAACACAACTGATTGCACAGACTCCTGGAGGGATAGCCTCAGCCAGGGCTGTTTCCCTTTGTAACAACTTTTATGCTACAACAAGCTTTCATGAAGGCTACGTAACCTTGCACTATGTCCCCTAAGGCCAGGGGAGGGGCCCTTCTTCAGTGACCTAGCAGATAAAGTACAAAAATTGGTGTTAAAGAGATAATTCAAACTCAAGAAGGATGACCAAAATGCGAATGCTTCACTCCTTCTTTAAAAGGGGAACGAGAATACCCTTGGGAGGGAATGGGGAGGCAAAGTTTAGAACAGAGGCAGAAGGAACACCCATTCAGAGCCTGCCCCACATGTGGCCCATACATATACAGCCACCAAACTAGATAAGATGGATGAAGCAAAGAAGTGCAGGCCGACAGGAACCAGATGTAGATCTCTCCTGAGAGACACAGCCAGAATACAGCAAATACATAGGCGAATGCCATCATTAAACCACTGAACTGAGAACGGTACCCCCGTTGAAGGAATCTTAGAAACGACTGAAAGAGCTCTAGGGGGTTAAGACCGCATATGAACAACAATTCCAACCAACCAGAGCTTCCAGGACTAAGTCACTACCCAAAGACTATACATGGACTGACCCTGGACTCTAACCTCATAAGTAGCGATGAATAGCCTAGTAAGAGCACCAGTGGAAGGGGAAGCCCTTGGTCCTGCCAAGACTGAACCCCCAGTGAATGTGATTGTTGGGGGGAGGGAAGTAATGGGGGGAGGATGGGGAGGGGAACACCCATAGAGAAGGGGAGGGGGAGGGGATAGGGGGATGTTGGCCCGGAAACCGGGAAAGGGAATAACAATCAAAATGTAAAAAAGAAATACCCAAGTTAATAAAGATAAAAAAAAAAAACACACACACACACACACTCAAGAGATAGACTAATACAAACCTTCATTTCATGGGAGGCCTGTGATACAGCCCTTTTCTGGCTACATGTGCAGGGGTTCCTATATACACAGTGGGTCTGAGGACAGACAGCACTGCTTCCTCTGGGTTCACAACATTAGGTTCAAAGTGGGGGCAGGGGAGGGTCTTGGGCAATTGAGATGGCTCATCAGGTTAAGGCACCTGCTCTCAAGCCTGATAGCCTGAGTTTGATTCCTAGAATCCTCATAGTAGAAGGAAAGAACTGACTTCCACAATCAGAACATGGCACACATGTACCCACACACATACGCAGGAAAAATGAATGCATGTAAGAACTAAACTCACTCCTCACTGTTTTTATCAGGAGCCCCTTCCTCCACCATTAACCACTCCCTGAAATCAATGGCTAATTAAAACCGTACCCTGAACGTTGAATCACCCTGTATGATCCTGCCTTTTAATATGATTCCACTGGCGATTGGAAGGAACATTGAAACATTCTGAAACAGGGAGGGAGTTACTGGGATTCTATGGAAACCTGGGTTTGCTCCTGATACCTCCATTCCCCAAACACTCCAGAAGTGCACAGAAGAGGAGAGATAGAGCCCTCCGGTCTGTTTTTCTGGGAATTGGCAGTGTGAGCTTCTGCGTTCACACCCCAGCGTTAACCAGAGCCAAATATAAAAAGTCCGGTTCACAGACAGTGACCACCTGACACTGAACTGTGACAAAAGCCAAAAGCAGTCGTGATTCCAGCCTGCTGCTGCAGATCTCTGAGCCACCAAGGTTCCCACTGTAAGGAGCAGCGCAGCGCTTGTCTATCAATGCCTATTTAAGACAGGGTCTCAAAACACACATTTTCAATCAGACCTGAGATGCTGATCAAAACTGTTTGAAGTTTTCCAGATGCAACTACATTTATCTGCAGCACTTCTAAAAATAAGAGGGGGAAAAAAGCCCAAAGCCTGTCAAAGTTAATTAGATTCATACAAAAAGCTTAACAGTCCTATGCAATGTTTTTACTCTGCTACATATAAATGTACAATAATCCCATGAACACTCGGTTTAATTGCTCATAATATTTTAATTAAGGCTATGCTTTGTATAAATATCAACTCATCATTTACTGTGTCTACAGTCCCATTTAAATGATGAAGTCAATTTGACAGTACATTCATGAAAAGAGAGCCTTTTAAGAGTTTTGCTTTATGTGGTCCAGAATACTAATGGGGGTTAATTGTCAAAACAAGCCTAGCTCTAACTTCAGAAGCTCCTTCACATGTTTTTAGAAGCCACAGAACAACTGTTTCATTTGCATATGGCCTTCTGACCCAGTGCCATGAATAACATAAGGGCTACTTCAAGTCTGCCTGTCTGTGGCTGGAAAGTAGGAAGGCTCCCTTTTAGTATTTACATTTTAAGGCTGCCCTTTCAAAGATCCCCTTTAACTACTGTATTTGCGATTCAGATGATCAGATAATTAGATGTAAGATTAGATGCGCCAGAAGAGATAGCTGCTTCAATTAATCCTACAGCCCGTGCCTCTCTGCAAATCAGTTCTCCATGTGCAACAGAAAATATCAAATTAAGTTCTCAGAGCCAGGGAAATTTCAAGTCCACAGTCATTTTAATTCCATCTGAGGCAAGGATATAATTTATTACTGTAGTCTGAATTCATGTTCTCTCTTTCCAAAACACCAGTTTTAATTAGAGAACTGAGCCCCAAAAGAGTAGAAGTGGGGGGAAGACAGTTTCCTACTTTACCCACCCCACCCCACTCCCAAGGAGATTACTACCTCCTGCCTATAGGCGGTAAGTATCTCTTCTGATGTGTTTGCACAATGAGAATCGGAAAGGGATACCTTGGGGGATGAGGGCCCTACCATAGGATAGCATTGTGGCCCTGAAAGGAGCCACCTCTCATTTACAAACGAATAAGCCACAACTTCCCTGCTTTCGCTTCTGCTTTTTAATTTCCCCCAATCATTATGTCGTCCAAAAACAATCAAATAATTTCTCTCATAAAACACAAGATGAAAAAAAAAAACCTCAAATTGTCAACTATATGTGCTTTTTTATAAATAGATATTTTAACAGAATAGAAGCATGAAATAAATATAGATCTGGAAACTAGAAAACAGATGGCACAAAAGATACCGGTATTTATCTGGATGGCAGTAAGAGAGAGCACAAAACAATCAGTTCTGGATTCCGTTAAGAGTTTTTGAAAGGTATAGCCCAGGAATATAGTCCTATGGCCGGCTGCTTGTGAAGTCAGAGCGCTGTCAACAAAAGGGAACTGATGGGATTGTAGCTTTTAGGTTTTCTAGTCCGGAACTCGCAGGTGTGAAAGCTGAAGTTTGCGTCTTGTGCTGAGATATTAGCGAGGTCAATGCAACTCTAGGCCACTTGCAGCTACACTGCATCTGGAAATGCTACACTTGAGAGCTGGGGTTCAATTCCTTAGAAAAACCATCCTGTTCATTCACTCAACAAGTGTTTTTGAAATACAGAAAGGCTTCAGAGCACCTGCACAGCGATTCGTGGGTGTAAGGACACCCAGCAAATAACGAGGGGATAGCAGTAGCTAGCTGTAAATTTATTTAATATCCCTCCAATGACTAGATGGACCAGAGAGTGATAACACATGGAGATATGTTAACCACGCTGGGAACCCCTGAAGGAGAAACCTGTTAATACCAAACCATAACCAGAGCTCTCAAGTTAGGGAGGATATTTATATGTTGTTTCAGAACCAGCGTCTCCAGAGCCGAAGCGCTTTCTTCACTTTCTCCTCTGACCTCACACAGGGGACATGCCATCTACAGAGGGTGTGTTACCTCTGTCATGTGGACAGATGGGTCCCTCACCTCACACCAATTCACAAGCAGAGGCATAGCTTTCCATGGCTTTGCTCCCTTTGTTACTCTACCTAAGCAGGACGGATTCGGTCATGAGGTCACGGGGTCACGCAGTCATGCCGTCATGGCCCACGATCTAATTTTAAGGACAGGAGAGTGAGTGTCCTTTTCTTCTCTCCACTTTATTCAAGGGCCTTAGCTCCCAACCAATAACCCTACTGCCTTAATTTTCCCACTCATCTGTGTAGGGCCTCTGGCCAGCACGGGAAGCACGGCTTTGGTAGGCTTTGTGCTTCTTCCCATTCCCTCTGCCTTGATGAAAACTTAGATCACACTCCTAAAGAGAGGTTCCAAGGTCTATTCCTTTCTTTGGCCACCTCCTTGTCCTGAGGCTGACTACCAAGGTCCAGCTTTCAAAGTACTGAAATCCAGGAATCAAAAGCTCCCTTTGGTTCACCTAATTAACATTCACAATGAAAATCAAACACCTCATGCTAACATGAAGTTTCCCCTTTTACCTTTATAAGCTGCCATTTTCTATGGGACACATCTGTCTCTGCTCTATCCAGAGGCAGGCCTTTGTCTCCACCTACCCCTGCCCCAGATAAATAGCCCTTCCCCCTCCCCCTTGTTGCCTTCCCCTTCTCCCTTGCCCTCTATCTCCTGACTCTGTTTCTTATTCCCTGCCCTTTGCCCCCCCGGGACAAACACATCTCCTCTGTGTTAAGAATATGGTCTTGAGGGTTCTGAGGCAACACTGGGCCTTTCAGTGTGCTTCCTTCTCAGTTGTGCTGTCATTATTCTGTCACTCCTGTTTTCTCAGCCGCTTACTTGGGCATCACTTCCACCATGTTTTCTCCAAGTGGAGACAGATGCTTTTTGTTCTTCTTTAGGTCTTAAAACATTATTTTTTTGCATTTATGTGGTGTGTGAGTGTGTGTGTGTGTGTGTGTGTGTGTGTGTGTGTCAGAAGACAACCTGTAGTCAGAAGTTCTCTCCCTCCACTACATGAGTCCCAGGGACTGAACAAAGTCCCTCAGTCTGCTGAGCCAGTTTACTGGTCCCACCATCCCTCTTCCCCCAAGAACATCTTCTAAAGCTTGAGGTTCTCCTTCAAATTTGTGTTGATTTTCAGGAAACACCCAAACACATATCACACATGCCATCTCCAATCACCACACAAGTACCCCCATTGTCCAAGCCGTCTGTCAGCCTGCCATCCCTCAACGCATCCGTCTAAATCCTCATCTCTTCTTCAGGGTTCTGCCTAAGTACCATCGCCAGGAAAGCCGAGTATGTTTGCCCGTTATAAACAACAGTTTCCGCCACTCTCTGCTTCTGTAACAAGGCCAGGTTCAAGACATGTTAAGACAACACATGAGCTTACTGGATAGGTCACCCTAGAATCTCCTCACTGCAAATTCTTTTCAAAAACAATTCCTGTGTGTTCTAAGGCTTTGTAGTCTGCATATGTAGTTGCTTAGGAAACGTGGGTTTAATTATAGCTCTGTATGGGAACAGAATACCTCATACTCGGCAACAACGCATCTCAACAATTGACATCAGGAGGGGCTCATAACATTAGGGTTAATTCCTGGAGACCATTGAGCCCAGCACTATGGAGGTATGTAAATATCTCAGTCAATTAAGAGCTCATCACTATTTAAAGCCTTTGAGCTATTCAAAGTGTTGTAAATACAAGAGATATTTACATTTTATTCTTCTCTTCCTGTCACCAAGTCCAAACATGTCTCCAATCACAATGTGACAAAGTGTCCAGAGCAACCTCACATCTGAGTTCTTCTCCCTGTGTCATGATTCATGTGTGTGTTGTAATCTAGATAATACTTTCTGTGATGTCTTCATATCCTTAGTATATTAATTTCTTTCACTGTCCTACAAATGAACGTTGGCCTAAAAGTGAGTCTTTCTTGTTCTTCTTACATTCTGGGGGGAAAACAAACTCCAGATATTTATTTCTGCAGCTACTGCTTGCCCACATCTTTTCAAGCAACTCTTGCTAACAGCTTTCTAAAGAGTGTCCACCATGAATTCAGAGGTGTGTCTGTGTGTGTGTCTGTAACTGATTGTGTGTGTGTCTCCATCTGTCTGAGTGTGTGTCTGTAACTGATTGCGTGTGTATGCATGTCTGTGTGTGTGTGTGTGTGTGATCTCCTTTCTCTCCTCTGAGATTTAGTCTTGCTATCAAGTCCCAGTGTTTCAGTCTGACCAGGACATTATTCCTTCGTTCCAATTTAAATGTCTCACGATGCTATTTACACAGGAACATTCCAACTCCTCTGTATGGTTAAGGGAAAGTCAGGATGTGTAAGAACTTGGTGTCTTTCTGTCATTCTCTTGGATAATATTATTTTCGACATTACTTGTTCATTAGGAAAAATTAGCATACCAAATTCTGTCTCTGTAGTGACAGTCTATTTCTCTTTCCCTGTTGACTCACTATTCTTTTCTAAGCACCCATTTTAAAATTATGAAGGATTGAGGGCCACAGACATGGCTCAACAAATTCAGGTACCTACTGGCAAGCTCATGCCCAATCATGGAATCCACATGGCAGAGGGAGAAAACTGACTCCTGCAAGGGGTCCTCTGACTTCCACATTTGGCATGGCACGTGTATGCCAGCCTACCCCCACCACACACACACACAAACATGCACACAAATGAATGCAATTAATTAATTAATTAATTAAATATTTAAATCTATGAAGGATTCAGAGTCTGCTTTATGCTTAGGACATGCAACAGCTAAACTAGTCTACCTCACAACAATGTGGTGGAGCCAACCTGATTTAAAATATGCACATTATCCTTCAGTGTAAAAAATTTAAAAAACAAAACAAACAAAATCCTTACCAGCTCTGAAGACTCACATGTGTTAGCAGTTCAGGTAAAGGGCCCAGTAAATAGTCTTCTCATGCTTCATGCTCCATACCAACCAAAACCAGGGAAGATGTAACTACAGACTCTGCCTAGATGATCCAGCAACATTATAGGCTTCATGGAACACGCACATAAGAAAAAGAGATGGTAGATGGAGAACACGAAGGAATCATGGTTTTATGCACCTTAAATCTGCAAAGCTGCTAAATTGTGTTTTTAAAACAGTCAACTATGCAAATTTCCTTCCTTCAATTTGAAGGGCAAGAAAAGATTGTCTAGTGTTATTGCTAATAACTCTCGAAGATATGAAAAAAGAAATGAACAAATAAATGTCCTAATGGGTAAGATATGTGGATGGATGCAGAGACACAGTAACACAGAGCAGACACCTCCCTCTTGAGAAGCATCTGATCATAGGGCCCAGAGATAAACTACTGTGCTCTCTCCCACTCAGGACAGCACCCAAGGCTACCTTTCAAAGTAAGAAGAGTTTCTTGTAGGCAAGAGAAAACAGAATCTGGTTTTTGCTTTTGTTTTTGTCTTTGTTTTAATACATTCAGCTAATGTGTCTTTGTTTGGGGAATTGTGACCATGAAGATTCTTAAAAGGTGTTCAATGTTGCCAATTCGGTGGGTTTTGTCTGCTCACTTGTTTTTGTTTTGGTTTTATTTGCTATTTGTGTTATTAGTCCTATTTTACATTTCAGTAATTATGTGTTTCTGTACTTGATTTCTATAGTCTCTTGGCTATGCCTATTCCTCTCTTTAGTCTGAAGTCTTGCATTGAGTATTCTCTGTTGGGATAATTTGGTGAACATGATTTCTTTTTCTAGCCTATATATAACATGAAATTTTTCCTTCTTTATCCATTATGATAAATAGTTTTTCTGGGTAAAATAATGTGGAATGGCATCTGTGGTCTTTTAGAACTTGAAGTACATTGCTTCAGAGTCTACTGGTTTTTAAACTTTCCATTGAGAAATCAGCTATTACTTTAGTGGATTTCCTGTATATGTGACTTGTGGCTTTTATCTTGTAGGTTTCCATACATTTTCTTTGTTCTATACATCCAGTGATTCCATGCCTTTTCCAGTCTTGTCTACTTCCTGTTCTGTGTGTGCTGCTTATATTTGTGTTTTTTTTTTTTTTTTTTTTTTTTTTTTTCGGAGCTGGGGACCGAACCCAGGGCCTTGCGCTTCCTAGGCAAGCGCTCTACCACTGAGCTAAATCCCCAGCCTGCTTATATTTGTGTATGCAAGTCTCTCCTGATGTGATTGAAGATCTGGTCTATGCCATTGACAAGGAATTCTTCTCTGTCTTCGATGCTATTGATACACAGCTTTGGTCTTTTTGTGGTGTCACTGAATTTCCACATGCTTCTTTTATGTATTTTTGTCTTTTTCAAAGTCTTGTTTGAGTGGCACAACATTATCTCAAGCCCTGATATCTATTTCCTACTTAGTGCATTCTACTGGTCCAATTCTCTCTAAGTTTTCCAATTAGGTTATTAAGTGTTGCAATCCCATCTTATTTCACCATGAGTTCTCCCCAATATTTCCATCTCTTTACTGAGCTTTCGAATTCCAAATTGCCTGCACTCAGCCATATGTTTGTTTTTCTTGGACTTCATTCAGGAGTTTATTACTATTCTCTTTAAGTTTACTGAGGCATTCCTTCATGTCTTTTAAAAAACATATTGAAATGTTTGATCATGCTTGTAATTTTTTCTTTTAAATTTTGTGTTCTGGAGCACATCTAGCTAATTGTCATTTGAAAACATTTTTGTAGAACTACTAGGTTTGGGGGAAAGGATACATTCTCTTGGTCTTCTGTTTTATTTATGTTTTTGTTATGTGACTTGAGCATGTACATTTCTTCCATTGGTTGCTGTAATTCTAGCCTGCCTCTGGCTGGGCCAATCAAAAACTGTGTGATGCGAGCTAGGCTTGGGCATGACATGAGCATGAACTGAATACTGATGAAAATGAACTCACTAGAATATCTGTAACAGACACTAGAAGTGAGACATCAGGGATTTACATTTTCTCATGTATATTTTTATGTACTCAAAACTTTTCAGTAGAGAAAGTATTTGGTCAATTTTTTCAGTGGTTTTGCCACTTCCTTAGTCTGTGGCTGAATACCTTATGTGTTCACATATAGACTTTTGAAATCTTTCATGAGCTTTTATCAAGGAAATTCCCTTCTATTTTTGTTGATTCTTCTGACATTAGTTTCATTCGCTGGGTTCTTTTAAAAAAATTGGTGATGTATCTATTCACCTGAATTGCCAGGCCAAGGTTTGGTTTATATATAAAAGTTTGAAAGGGGGCTAAGGGGATTATTTAGCAAGTTAGAAGATTTACAACACAGGGATATGAGTTCGAGTTCCCAGCACCCATGTAAAAGTCAGATATAATAATACATATAACATCAGCACTTTGGTGGTGGGGTCAGTATTTTCTGGACAACAGCCTACTATGGCGTCAGAGACCCTGCCTCAAAGGAATATGGTGGAAAATGATAGAAAGGAAAAGGTCTTCCTTTGATCTCTGTATGTTAATGGAAGTACACATACTCACTCACACACATGCATGTACACCACAAACACGTATGCACATTACAGAAGAAAACATTGAGAAAGGATGAAGTACAATAGAATCAATGACAAGCTATACTTTAAGGCCTGGTAAAGCTCTATCACAATTCCAGAGGAAGGACCTTCCAAGCTAGGGGCCTTATTTCAATTTGCCTGTAATTTACCTCTTCAGAATAAAAACAGTTTTTAACCTACCTTGAATTGCCCTTAGCTGTGCTGACAAGAACCAGCGTGACTGCTTGATTTTAGTGTGGATATCTAATTATTGGTTAGTTCTGTAAAACCTGCATGTTTATACATTGGAATAATCAGGGTTATCAAAACAGAATGAATGTTCGCCACCGGTGCAAAGCATGGCTATATTTTAGCATCTTAAGTTTGTCATAAATAAATGGATAAACTGAAAGCACTTCCCATTTTCACAGAAACTAGAAATTGGACTATCCTTCTGGATATGAGGTGTTATTTTCGTTATGCTACACTGGTCCCAAAATGTAATTTGTTAAGTTTTACAGCCAAATGATAAAACTAATGGGTTATGGATTTCGTATTAATTACTCTAAAGCTGTAATCAGTTTCTCTGAAAACGACTCTTCAAAAAGCAGGTGGTATTTACTTCCTTGCTTATTTCTATACTCTGTGCCGGAAGCCCACCGAGAAACTAATGAATCTGGCTAGATCCTCAGAAAAATTCTTGTTAAAATAAACCATTTCATGAGCCTTGACTGTAGATAATTGTTTTTTATTGCTATGAAAACCAGTAAGGCCAAAATCACTCTAGCCATTTGATAATATGGTAACTTTAAATATTTTAAGCATATTACTCTCCTTTTACTGCTAGTCATACAAATATTCTGTAAAATTTCAACGTATAAAAGTAAGTAGGGCTAAGTGGCTTACCCTATTCCCAAAACCTTCCTCTTCCCACAAGTCGAGTACCCACCAGCCACCAACAGAGACCTCAAGTACTTAAGAAATAAAGCACAGACAGCATTTGTGGGTTTCTGGAGAGTGGTATGGACTGTTCTAAGTCCCTAGCTGCTTTCTAATACACACTGGACTTACCACAACCTGAAACTGAGACTGTGCCCATGTCAGTGCCTCCTCAAACTAATACCCGCTGCCCAGTTCTGAAATTTGGGCTAAGAAAAGTGATCTGAAAGATAAAACTGAAAGACACACAGCCAGTATTTTAGGTAGCTTAAAACAATTAGATGATACTTCTAATCGAGTGAGGCCACAGAAGGTTCAACATAGAGCACAGTGCTCACCATTTGCCAATGGTGTTTGGTGTTTGTGCTAAACTGACACTTAGCAATGACATTTGGAACCCCTCCCCCGTCCACCAAGGTAGCTTGGAAAGACATTATTTGACTAAAACAAACAAACAAACAAACAAAACACTGGAGAAACTATCTGTTGAATTACTGCTGCTCATTTAGCTCCCCGGGATGTCTCTCTTAAAAATCAGCGCTCAGTCAATATCATATGAACATACAAGTCTTCAGGGCTGACCACTTGGTATTAGATAACCTATGATGGGATTCCCTAGAGGAGTTAGCCTTTCTTGGCCATCTGTAGTTCTTTGCTTAGGGGTGAGACTCAATGAAATTTACCCCTTCTGTTTTAGCATGTGTATCAGTGTCTTCCATGGTCAGGTCTCATTTAGGTAGCCGTGTGGTTGAGATTGCATGTGTGTGACTTGCCTGCCAGGTCTAGGTAATCCCACAGTCTATTTCCTGTTCCTCTATGTCTTATAATGTTCCTATCATGCATGCACACATATACATATTTATATTAACAACTGAAGACAATTAAGGAAAAAGTCGAGAATTTGAGAGAGAGCAAGGCAGGTGTGATAAATGGGGGCAGTTGGAGGGAGGAAAGGGAAGGGGAAATGATGTAATTACTGTAATCACATGTTAATTTAAAAGTTAAAGAAGTAATAGGGAAAACCCAGCACTAAGAAGAATTAATCCTGAGCAAGTACTATGCTTTCTTCCTTTAGTGTGAGTAACTCAGCTACACTTCTCTTCCTCGTCATCTGACTCCCAAGGACTTCATTCTGAATCTCATATTTGGTCATAAAGTATATGGGAGAGCATACTTGGCCTCTCTGGTTACACAGTTTGACACATATATATGGTTTGATGCTGTCTGTATTTCTTTCTCACTAACTAGTCTTAGTCCAGAAGTCCACACAGCAGTATCTAGTTGAAGCAAGAGCACCCTAGCATATATCCCCATGACATGACGGATCATCTCTTGAGAATATAATTCATTTATTCCTTGCCCCTACTTCAAAATTGTCCCCAAATGTGAATAAAAATCACCTCAATGGTTCCTTTTGACATGGGCAGGTTACCTCAGAATTCTAGATGCTGTGAGTCTAAGAGGTAGGAAGTGCAGCACCCTCCGACCTGATGATTTAATCCCTACTCACCCATACCGCCCCCTTTTCTAGACTTCAGTTCATTTCCTTTCAGTGACCTGAACTAATACGACCCATTGGAAGCTTGTCATAGAGCACGCCACTTGAAGTATCATACAAGGTGATACTTCACTGGACTGTCACAGTAAGTAGCACTAAATTTCAGAAAGAAGAAGAGCAAGAGAAAAAAAGTCTAATATGCTAAGTAAGCAAAACTCACCCTGGTCATAGAGTAAGCATCCAGTGACACAATCCGACTTTGCTTTGCTGGTTTTGTTATGTGGTGCAGAGGACTGAGCCCAGGGCCTGATGGGTACTAGACAAGCGCTCTGCAACTGAAACGCACTCTAACCAGCGCAATCCTACCGTGAGCACTGGGAGTGTAGGTCCTGGGTTCAAACTCCCTACCACCACTGCTCTCCAGTGCTTCTTGATTAGGCTACTCTGCTGTAAAAGATTAAGTCAAATACAAGTAAGGAAGAGCCATTCCATGACGCTGTCATTTGAAGGGTTAATGCAAGCAAAAGTACTGAGTCTAACTTCAGTGGCTTCCAAAGTAGACCAGCATTTCATTTTAATGAGGCAGCCTGAAGATAAAGATGGACAGTGTCTTCTGAAGATCCTACATCTATATCTTAACACTTTTTTGATAAGCAGGTGTTTATGCAAATGGTGGACAATTCCTTCACTCCTGTTTCTTTAAATCCCACTCTCCACAATTTTTCACATTAAAGAAATACAAGTAAGTATGCATGGCTATTATGACAGATTATTACATAATATTATTCAGATACCACTTTTGCATAGAGGCCTGCCACCCTGCCACAACAATGAAAAGGAGGCGTGTTGCCTCAAGAGACAATATGCTTCTGCTTTTGAACACGTTTTCTGCAAGTAGGGAAAACATACCTGAACCCAAAGGAATATGGGAAACTTTACTACATTCAACCACAAACACATTTGCTACCTCTTAATTTAAAAATGGAAGGGACAGCAGGAAAATGCACATAGGAATAAACAGGCCATTTATTTACTTGTACTAATTAACATCGCCTCATGTCTCCGGGGTCTTTCCGCATCTCTAGAGTCTCTCGGAAAGGATGTTCCTTTGGCAAGAGAACCAGCAATTCAAAAACTTGCTGAGTCCAGAGGGAGAAATGTCAAAGAAGAAAAGGCACCCTAAAAACAAACATGTTAATTAAAAACATGAGACAAACACTACTATCTCACACCTCTTCCCACCACCCTGGGAGGCCACAGTAATTGTCTCTTTGCTTACAACATTTAAAAGATCGAATTAGCAGAATCCTCCAGAAACAGTTAACACTGGTTCCTCACATTTGTCATTATCGAGACTGCTCAAAAAGGAGAGCTGTGGAAGAGCTGTGGAAGAGCAGTGACATTTCAAACTTCTTGGAATTTTCAGTGTCACCCCCAAAAGTAGGATTGCAGAATTCCTTAACTATTACCAACAGTCTCAAGCAGAAGAGCCTCCTCAGACAGGTAGGTCCCCTCCAGAGGAGGAATTTGACTATCCGCCCACTGATGGGATGTTTGCATTCTCTTCTTATCTCCTCTCTGTCAGGGTCTCTTGTAGCCCAGGCTGTCCCTGAATTTGAGAAGTAACCCAGAAATATGAGGGTGTTGCAGTTCCTAACTCTTAGACTCTGGATTCTAAATTTCTGAGGTAATCTGCCCATGTCAAAAGGGAACTGTTGGATGATTTTTATTCACAGTTGGAGACATTTTACAAGTAGGGAAAGGAATAAATGAAACTAATTAACATCCTGATTAATTATAATCGACTGGGATTATGGGAAAAACCAGCCACTCCTGGTTTAATATGGTGCGGGAACTGAACTCAGGACTTCCTGTCTATATGCTGACAAGCACTCTGCCAACCAGCCTACATCCTTGCCCCTTAAGGTCTATTATTTCTAATTGAAAATAGACTCCGGATTGTGTCAGTAGACAGTTAAACTAATCATCATATAAAGTATATTTATATTTTAAATACAAAAGCGGTGTAAGTTCTGGCTAATGTTCAAATGTATGCCATTGGGAGGCAGAAAACCATATAATCAGGTCAAGCTTCTGTGGAAAATTAGATGTGTGGTTTCGACAAGTTACATAAATACGCTAAGCCTTGGGTTTTTTTCACCTATAAATATTGATAATCAGAGCGATCAAATCATCGCTAGTTATTTCATAAAAATCTCTTCATACACATATTTACTACGAAGTATAAGTTACCTATTACTTTATCTACCTTTGATAATGTTACCATTACACTAAGCAATTTTCATGTCACTGTGACTTTGTAAGTAAAACATCCAAAGCCTTCAGAAATTCACTCAGGCAGGTGCACCATGTTCTGTCTGCACTTTTGCTTAGCTTCTGCCATGGCTTAGATTATTCCTCTAGATGGGAAGAGAAAAAAGGCTTCTCCCAGTGAGGAACAGAATTCACAAAGACATGAGCACTGCCCTCCCCTCTTAATCAGAAAACAAGAGAATCCTGATTTTTCTCTCACTAATCTAATAGACAGGGCGTGGTCAAAGCAATGCTATGATTCACTATGACGGCAGGCCGAGAGGCAGCGCATGCATTAGATCTATGCTCCCCACACAAAATCATTTTAATGGGATTCCAGATTCCAATCAGTCATTCCTGCATGAAACTTCACTGCACTCTCACTTTTGCTCCATAGATCAGGATGCCTAGATTTTTCTAGAGTAGATTTCCAGCCCCTATCTGCAATCACTGAGCTGTTCAATCAATGAAACGAAAAACCACAGCCCATGCACCCAGCTAAAATTCAACAGTGAAAGGTTTGTTCCTGGCAGCTTGTATATTATGTAACCGAGACCTTCATGACAATTTTTCCACTGTGGCTTTATGCCAAGTGCCCTCGATCAGCAAATATACAGAGATCAGTCATCTAACCACTATGAATTGTCTGGAAACTTGGGGTGGGGTTGTAAAGTAAAATAAAAAGTAAAATCAATGAAATTGGTAATGCCGAAGGGGAAACCAGATTAGGTGATTTTAAGTGCAGGTGTGAGATATGGCATCCTATCTAGTTTTTACGATCCTGAAAGCTTGTCGTACTAGCTTTAAGTCCAAAGGTCACTTGATTTTTTTTTCTTAAGAAGCTGTCATTTTGCATTAATATCTGCTTCTTCACATTACCAGCATTCATCTGCAAAGACAGCTTTTACCTTCTCTGATATATACAAATCTCAAATGAATAGCTTCTTGGGCAAATAGCACCATATTCTGTTATCCTGGGTTTACCCACAAACCTTTCAAAGGTCATGTTGTGCAAAACAGACCTCAAGACAATGAATTTTAAAGTGACTTTCTAAAAGTATAAAACTGTTGTGCCCGTGCGGGCTCTGCATACAAAGATTCTAAAGCACTTTGGATGACCGGACTCGAGACAGAGGTATTATCTGGTATTAGTTGTTTTTATTGCTGTTGGGGGAAAGGGGCTAACAAAAACAAGTAAGGCAGTAATGGCTTATGTTGGCTCCCAGTTGGACGGTGCAGGCCATCATGGAAGGGCAGTTGTTGTAGCCAGTCTATTGCACCTGCAGTGTGGAAGCAGAGAGGGATGGGCGTGATATTCTGAATGCTTCTACTGTTTGTTCAATCAAGACACTAGTGAAAGAGAGCCACCCACATTCAGCGTGTTTCCATGGTGGTTCTAAATTTAGTAAATTTGACAATAAAAACTTACGATCACAACCTCCAAATTATAGATTAAAAAAAATAAACCTAGAATGCACCTTAGCATATACGTTGGAGACTTATCAAGTGACAGCCAAAGCTGTTTGTTTTGCAATAAGGAAAAGATACAAAACAAAGCAATATGTACCTAATTTTTGTAGACACCATGAGGAGTAATTTAATCTGAGTAATGGTACAAACATTCAATACTCTGAAAAGAAAGTGGTGCAATAGAAAACAGTCAAGATTTGGAATAAAAAGAACTTCCCTTTACATATCACTCCTATCAGAGTTTCAGCTTGTGGTTTGCTGAAGTTCAAGTTAACCTGGTCCGGACATTCTTCACCTGAAACATGAAATCATTTTGTGATACCTCACTGAAGCTAGACACAAACCGTGAGTGGGAAAGCATTTGCTAAGTGAGGGGGTAATCTAAGTAGCCTAATGATGAAACATACCTCTTTGGCTTTTCCTAAACGCTGCCAGCATCTCTCCTTCATACATTAATATTTCCCATGTCTTACCACTGCCCATCTTCAAATAGGTGGCTCATAAAGGCAACACAGTGTTCTTTTCCCACCCCCAGCTCCTGTGTTGTATCTCAAGATCTATGTATGCTTTCTATAGATTTGTAAGTTCTCCAGTAACACTTCTATGGATTTAGCTCTTCAGCAAATATTTTCAGAAGCATTGAACACAAATAAATGACAAAGACAAATTGTCCTTCAGGGCCTTTCCACATCGGATGAAGGAGTTATGGAGATGATCAAACACTGATCCAAATTCTTCTCATTCATGACGTGCAAGGGAAAGTTCTGGATGCATAGAAAATGAAAGCATTTAAATTTGTCCTACTGATGGGGGGGGGAATCACAATTAAAAAATGCTTGAATCACCAAATTCCCATTCATAGTGGCCCCACCTCACTGTTTCAGCATGCACAGGAGCACAGGAGTGATCAGGAGTAGTTATAGAAATTTATGCATGTCCTTCCTGTTCTAGGTTCATTTCTGTTGCTGTGAAAAAATGCCCTGACCAACAGCAACTTAAGGGAAGAAGGGTTTATCTGACTGGCTTACAGAAGGGTTTATCAGTCTAGGCTACAGTCTTTTACTGAGGGAAGTCAAGGCAGGCAGACACGCATGTAGTAGCATGGCGTCTGCAGTCAAGGGCAGATAGAAATGACAGGGTCTTTGCCTGCTGACTGATCATCTCAGCTGGCTTTCTATTCTCTTGGACCTTTCAGGCATGATCCAAGAGACAATACACCCTGCATTCAAGGTGGGCATTTCTACACCAATCAATGATCAAGCCAAGCTCCCAGGACAACCTAATGTCGAGATTTCCTCCAGGCTCTCTTCTCAGAAGACTCTAGGTTATGTTAAGAAGTCAATAGTCAAACTAAACATGATACCTTAATAATGTCAATCTTTAAGGTTACATATCCTTGAGATACATCCTGTCAGGAAACAGGAGTGAGTGTTGGTACAGAATTAAACAAACCTCTCAAAAGAAGAAAAATGTGGTATCTGCTATGCCTCAGGCCATAGCACTGGACTAAACCAGTCTTAATCTGATTATTTACTGGCTTCTAGACCTTAGCAAACCCTTGTTGTCACAAAGGAGTTGCATTCATCATCAGAACAGTAGTGAGGGACTGGCAAGTTGGCATATCACAGATGTTGGCTTAATGTGTGCTGTTGCTCTTGACCAGACCGTTGCTGCCTCGTTTCCCTTGCCACTATACACTGTTATTGACTTCCTGCTCCATTGTGGGCTCACTGCTGGGAGAGCAACCTCTTATCTACCTCTGTATGCTGGCACATCGTATTAGTAATGGAACTGCTATTTAGAGATCATGTCATTCGCCAATGAATAAGAACAGAACATTCATTTCCACCAGAAGAATAAAAACACTCTAAGAGAACACATAAAGCAGTATAACAAGATGAAAGTCATTTGTGTGCCCAAGAAGTACTTATTAGCAACGACTCCGTGCTAGTTGTTCTTTTACAGTAACTATGAATAAAGTCCAGTATTAAGCAGTGTGTCCTACAGTCATCGAACTTATAGCCTAAGGTAGAAAAATGGGCAATAAATGGATAAATAAGCAAAACGTAGATTACAGTAGTTGGAGGAAATGACATAGTGAGAAAAGGCAGAAGGTCGAAATCTCATGAAACTGGAAGCTTTCGTGAAGTCATAGTTAACATGTACTAAGAGTTCTTTAGTTACTATAGTCTGTAAGGTCTTGGCAATGTAACTGCCTGCATGAAGAAACTTGCACTGTACCTACTGTGTGTTGTATGCACATGCCTAGTAGTTACCATGTGTTGTAAGTACTCAGTACATTCCTACTCTGTGTTCTGTGTATATGATCTAGTAGTTATCATGTGCTGAAAATACTCAGCACTGTACCTACTATGTGTTGTGTGTACATGACTTAGTAGCTATCATGTGCTTTAAGTAGCTGGCATTGTAACTATTGTGTGCTCTGAGTACTGGGATTGTCATTTCTCCTTGTTATCTCTAGTAGTTGCCTTGTGTCGAGAGTACCCGCCATTATGGTTACTGTGTGATATGAGTACCCAATATTGTAACTTTAATTGCTGTGAGCTCCTGATGCAGTTATTACCATGTGCTGTAAGTCTTGGCATTGCAGAGACTGTGGGATGTGATTCCCTGGCACTGCGCTTACTTTGTGATTTCAGAACCAGCCATTATAATTACTGTTTACTGTGCCCTCGAAGTATCTGGCATTGCAGTTACTATGTTGTGCAAGTACTTTGCACTGTAGTCACTTGTTACCATGTGCTTTGGGCACCTGCATTGTACAAAATGGTTTGTGCCATTGTAGTTACTTTATGTGGTGGGGACCTGGCAGTTTATTCATTGGGTGCTATAAATAGTGGATAGTTCACACTACTACTTGTGTAAGTATGTGACACTGTAGTTACTGATTAGGGCCGTCTGTAAATGCCTTTCAGTATAATGATTGTGTGCTGTAAGTACCTGATATCATAGTTACTACGTGCTGTAAGTACATGATATCATAGTTACTATGTGCTGTAAGTACCTGACATCATAGTTACTATGTGCTGTAAGTACATGATATCATAGTTACTATGTGCTGTAAGTACCTGACATCATAGTTATGTGCTGTAAGTACCTGACATTGTAGTTACTATATGTTGTAAGTACCTGACATCATAGTTACTATGTGCTGTAAGTACCTGATGTTGTAGCTACTATGTGCTGTAAGTACCTGACATCATAGTTACTATGTGCCATAAGTACCTGACATCATAGTTACTATGTGCTGTAAGTACCTGACATCGTAGTTACTATATGTTGTAAGTACCTGACATCATAGTTACTATGTGCTGTAAGTACATGATGTTGTAGTTACTATGTGCTGTAAGTACCTGACATCATAGTTACTATGTGCCGTAAGTACCTGACATCATAGTTACTATGTGCTGTAAGTACCTGACATCGTAGTTACTATGTGCTGTAAGTACCTGACATCGTAGTTACTATGTGCTGTAAGTACCTGACATCGTAGTTACTATGTGCTGTAAGTACCTGACATCATAGTTACTATGTGTTGTAAGTACCTGACATCGTAGTTACTATGTGCTGTAAGTACCTGACATTGTAGTTACTATGTGCTGTAAGTACCTGACATCGTAGTTACTATGTGCTGTAAGTACCTGACATTGTAGTTACTATGTGCTGTAAGTACCTGACATCATAGATACTTTGTGCTGTAAGTACCTGACATTGTAGTTACTATACATTATAAGAACATAAAAGAGAAAGGACCCAATAAATATGACTGAATGATTCTAATTTAATATTAAGTGTTATAATTCACCTGAATAAATAGTAATAGATAAGGTTATGTCCCTTGTTCTCACACTAACAGACACAACATGTATATATAGATATTGTTGAGGACAGAGATGTGAAATACACTAATTCTCAAAATTCGCCATTTATTACAGAGAGCAAGCAGTCTTACGTCCGTGTTCTGAAAACCATGCAGAATGTATATCAGGCTGGGAATGTTTTTCTTTGACCACTACTGCAAACACAGTATGCCTAAGATAGCATTGTTCCACGGACACTGACTTTCTCCTTAGACAGCACTGATGCTAAGGATGTTCACAGTGTAGTTGCTAGGGGAATCCATCCCACGCAGAGCAGGAGCCTGGAGGGTGGGGCCGTGGAGGCTGGCATCCTGTGGAGCCAGAGATTGCCTATTGATCCTGCCTGCCTGTGCACTCAGTTGGGTCAGGAATGAATTCCTCCCGATGCTGGCTGTGCTCTCTCGAGCAATCTTGTTTTCTAACAGACTGTTGACATGGAGGAAGTTTCCATTTCTTTCAAAATTCAAAGGCACATCAATAGAACCAAAGTTCCACACACCTACTTCAAGTGATTGATTTTTTTTAAAAAAATGTAATGTTTAGGGTGGATCTACAGAGAGACATGAATGTCACTCCGGAGTACTAGTTCAAAAATATTAATATTCACATGCTAGTCATAAAAATGAAGTGAATTGCATCGGTTCTAATATTGCTTTAAAAACTGCAGCATCCACAACTTAACATTTGTGCTCTGCTAGCCACAGATGACATGTTTGAGTTCTTTCATGATAAGCCCAGAATTGACCCAGTTAACCACAGTGAGAGCAGCATTTTTCTAAAAGGGGGCAGAGTAAAATCAACGTGGGTTTTTCTTCTAATTTTATATTGATTTAAGCGTATTCTTTGATGATCGTTTCTAAATATACATAGTTTACCTCCATCCTTTCTTATCTCTCTCAAACCTGACACCCATCCCCCAGCCCCAGGGAGCCTGTCCCACATTCGAGCCTTTTGTTTTATTTGGTGACTAATGATTTTAACAGCAGCCATCTGTGCAGCCATGGGTTCTGAACTATCCACTGGAACCTCACGGCTTTACCATTTGTACACGCTGAGGACAGTGATTGTCCCTCTCCAAGCATCTGTCAGGTGCCAATAGCTCAACTGAGACAGAAAGTGCTCCATGCGTCCCTTCTGGACCATGACTGCCTGCTGATGGCAGAGTTCTCATTCCTATTTAGGACGTTTTTCTGCCCTCTCTGAGGCTCAGAGAGCATTTCAGAAGAAGGTGCAGGAAAACATGTAAGAGCCACAAGAGAGGGCTGCACAATGCTGCCTTGGGGCTTGACATGGTCATTGTCATCCCGAATTCACAGCAGCTGTGCTGGCCTGCACTGGGCCTGCCAACAACCTTGGACGGTTTCAAAACACTGTCTTTTCAAATTGCCTGACTCACTTTCTGTCTTTGTTCCTGACTTTTCATATACCACCCCTGCTCTGATGAGCCTTCCAGAAACTTCCAGGCAACCCTGCAGCCTGATATCTTGCTCTGCAAACAGGGTCCTCCAGCCTATTCCTTTCTTCATTCATCCAGTCCACTTCTCTCATGAGCCAATACTTTCCCCAGATATCTTGACTCTGGTTTTTCCTTTGCTCCCCTGGCAGCCAGTCAGTCCAATCCGGCTTTCCCTTCAGAGGAGCCCTTCTCACAGGTGCTCGACTGCTTGTTCACTCACTGCAAGGCAACTTCTTCTAGGCAGTTGCCATAATAGCCCCACCCTATTGTCATTCCAACCCATGGCATATTGGCTGGTACACAACATGGCACCAAAGCCCATTTTGGATTGAATGAAATGAAAACATGTTCTGTTAGGTAACATGTTCTGTTAGGTAATCTTTCCAATACAATGCACTGTTCTACCTTTCAAGGAAATAACGTCCACACGACAACTGCTATCAACAAGTCACATGTGCAATGAGTCAGTTATTGTGACAGCCACATATTTGTGTCCTTGGGAAGGTGTTTGAACTGTGGTCTTGACGGGACCTCATATATCCCAGGTCAGCAGCTATGTCACTTCACAGCTAACCCTGCTACCCCTGAATCAAAACAAATGTGTGTATGAGGATGTTAGCTTTGAGAAGGCAGAGCCCTTTTCCCAGCCTTACTTTTCACAAAGACAGACCTCAAGGCTGGAGGAGCTCTGGACTATCTCCACTCACAGCCTGGATCTGAAGATTCCTGGATTGACTTCGCTCCTGTCTAAGGGTTACACACAGGATTTGTGGTTGAGTAACTGAGGAGTTGCTTGGACTCAACCACACGATGCTCTTGTCCGGGCTGACTCCTCACTTCATTAAAGTGCCTCACGTTCACCTCACTCCACCGCGGTCAAAGTCTCAGGTCCCCTCTGATCACTTTCCTAGCCTGGAAATGTGGTCAACACTCATTTGGTCCCATCCCAGCAAAAGTACCAACGAAGTCTCACAACAAAAAAAGACCAGTACAGGCCTGGCTACATCCCACTTTACTGTTATTCTTATGCATTTCTCCTTTTCTCCTCTCCTTCTCCCTCCCCATCTCCTTCCCTTTTCATTCCCTCTTCCGTTTTCCATTACTAATCCAAACAATACCATAAAGTGCAAGCTACTGAACATTCTTACCCACTGACTCTCCTGTGTATACTTCCATGGCATTAACCCAGTTAATGTAACTACCACACGACGCAAGCATGTATTAACCCCATGTAACATAGAAAATATTCTTACTAGAGGCAGGAGTTAGAGCTCAGTTAAAAGCACTGGCTGCTCTCCCGAAGAGCTCAAGTTCCAACCCCTAGCACATACATGGCAGCTCATAAGTGCCTGTAACTCCAATCCAAGGTGATACGACTCTCCTAGCACCCAGTGCACAGCATGTATGTGGTGCCCAGGCATGCATATACACAAAGTAATAAAACAATTTTTTAACTAAAGAAGTAAGCTGACATATTAGCAGGGTCCTGCGATCTGATGCTGATCCTAAAGAAGACAGTAGCCCTTGCTGGTCCTGCTGCAGCTGGTTCTAATCTTTTAACATCACAGAATGACATCATCTTCTATAAAGTTTTTAGCATCACAGCCTGTCACTGTCATCTGTAAGACTTATGCTAACAACTATCAATTGAGTTACAAAAATTTACAATAGGAACCATGGTGTTTAAAATAAGTGAGTGGTTTCTGTTTGGGGCTTTCTGGGCTGCATTCATAGCTATCTTTGGTAGCATGCCACATGGGCCCCAAGTCGGACGTGGCTAAATGAACATATATAACCAGGAGATCAGTCCCTTCCTCCACTTTCTTGTTTGTTTAGAGATGACCTCCAAATCTCTTGTTCGTGCCACTTCCTCTCAGCTGAGGTATCCAAATAGTTGCTGAACACTTCCAGAATAAATCCAGCCAGTTATCATCATCATCATCATCATCATCATCATCATCATCATCATCATCATTAGCCTTCCCATTTGTTGTTCTTGAAGCCATCTTCCAATGCCAAGAAAACCAGTGAGTAACCAATCCCTCTGCTCAGAATGGTGTCCTTCTTTCCTATATGCATTCCCTTGCCTTCCACACTCAAGAGTCATCAAGTTCCTGATCATTTCTCCTTACAATTTAGAGCTTTACACACAACTACCCAGGGTGGTTTCCTCAAGCAACAGTGGTGTTCTTTACAGTTCTACTTAGATACCTCCAATGACTCCTCTTTCCTGGGGGACAAAAATCTCAACTCCTCCACAAGGCACATACAGAGACTTTGTGTGTTAGCGACTGCCCATGCCTCCAAGCCCCTCCCCATTTCTTAATGATCCCACATGCATTCCCAAGCACACATACTTCTATGCCTGCACCACCTCTATCTGAAGCAAGGCATCCATCCACACACCCCAGACACCCACCTTTCTTCTTTGGCACACTCCGCAAATGGCTCCACCACCACCACTACCTCCCCACTCCGACAAGAGGAAGGACAGGAAGAAGACACCTAGGGACTCTTCTGGCATCTGTGTGCTTGCAGCCCACACATGTGCCTAGGTTTACATAGGCACAAATAAATAAATAGAGCAGACGAAAACATAACTTTTAGAGTTGGCTCCACGCTTCCTCCTGGATGAAGTGAGTGGAGGAATGTACCACTTACTGCACTTCAAGTGAGAGAAGGTGGCTTTAAATCGCATCGGCTTCAGAGAACGTATAATGCTTTTCCTTTTACACAACCTTTAAGCTGTCACTCTTCATTAGAAAGAGAGAGAGCTGATGTCTCTAAATGCTTTCTCCAAGTAGAGGAAAGTAATGTGAGATCTCTGGCATGAACACAGATAAATACAGAGATGGCTCATTGATGTAGCTTCATCAGGAAATGCACTGAGTCACATAAATAACCTCTTTGATTAATACGCATTTTCCTTAACACATCAAATAAAGGTGAGTGTACATTTTGCATACTAGCAAAAATTATCCTCAAATATATTGAACTCTTTCTTACAATAAAATAAAAAGTAAATTTATGAAACTGCCTAAGTATTTTTAAACATTCTCAGGAATAGTAAGTGAAAGCGTTTTTTTAAGTAAAACAGGTTGTACTCTTGTTTTAACACAAACATCTATATGTATGTTTGTATTTATGTTTTGGAGTTCTTCTACAATGTTGAAAATGTAATGTTAAAATGTAGCAAGACTAGAGAGTTTTTATTCCAACATCTTTGGTCATGCGTTTTCTAATCCTTCTGTAATAAAATGGTTAAGTCACATAGTAAAAATATGATTTTTAAGTTAGGACTGCACTAGCTCTTTTACGCTAGCATGATAAATCTGCCGAGTTCGTGCTCCACGTCCCTTGTCTTGATACACCCAGACACAGCAAAGTGAGCAGGAGCTCTCAGGTCAGCCAACCAGAGCATCCCACTGTAGGACTTCTCAGCACTCAGGTTAGAGGAGGAGGTTACAAGTTCAAAGTCACTCTCAAGCCCCAGAGAGTTTGAAGATAGAAGGGGTTACTGGAGTCTGAGACATTGTCTGAAAAGATAAAAGAAAGAAGTAGAGAGGAAGGAGGTGACAGGGAAAGGGAGGGAGAAGGAAAGGGGGAGGGGAAGGGGGAGGGGCATGAGAAGGGGAGGGGAAAGGGAAGAGAGAAGGAAAAGAGAGTAAGGAGAGTTCCTGAAAGCTCCAGGCAGGTTAGTCCTGTTTCCTTTTGTAGTTAAAATAGAATTACACCATTTTCCTATTTCCTTTTCTTCCCTCTGAGCCCTCCCATGTACTCTCTTCCTCCTTCTCAAATCAATACCTTTTCATTAACTGTTGTTATAATACAGTAAATGCGATAATTTTAATGGGCACTAAAATTCTTTGTAAACATTATTTTAACGGCTGCCCCATACTAAATACATAAATACTGCTCAGTCAGTGTAATACTACATGTATGTATATGATTTTAATTAGGCTCCCTAGAATTAGATCAGCAATTAGGGGATTTGGGGGCTTTTCCCTGGGAAGAACATTTCTCATCCTAAAGACCTTAGTTGCCTATTGTTTGTCTGGGATTAGAGCACACAAGATTTCCCACTTCTGTATTAGCAGATTCATTGGTGTCTTCCTCTTTCAGGCCTTGCTTAGGTAGTTACATTTTGAAGTCTGATTGGTCTTAGGGATTTTTTAAAAAGTACTAAATTATTTAAAGTATTTAGTGATTTATTACACTTCTACCCCAATGACTTGTTTGACAGTATCGTGTGTGTGTGTGTGTGTGTGTGTGTGTGTGTGGTGTGTGTGTGTGTGTGTGTGTGTGTGTGTGTGTGTGTTAGGTATCTTGGTACGTAGGAGCAAGGGGAGAGAGAGGGAGAATGAAGAAGAGAGAGAAGGAATGAGGCAGAGAGGGAGGGAGGGGAAGGAGGAGGAGGGAACAAAAAGGGTGAGAAGCAAGGCTCAAATGAAATTTGCCTCAACTCATCTGTCTGAGACTATGCTATGGCGCTCTTTCTCACCACTGTATATATCATCAACGTGGAACATGGCAGCAAGACTAGAGCCCAGGGCTCATGGCCTGTTCCTCCTGCTACTGGACACTTCAACTCTTCTGTAGGAAGAGGTTTGACTTTTGTTTGACTTTTACTGAAAGATACGGCAACAGCTTGAGAGAGAGCACATGCTGATAAATGTTACTAGAGTACAAAGGAACCATAAAGTTCCTGCCATGTGCAGTCATAGACGAAGCAATATAGCAATAGAAAAATTATTTTGCCCCATAAATTTTGGTGGCTCTGGTGGCTCAAAGCATTTTTACTCTTTTCTCCAAATGACTGTTGTCAATAATAATTAAAGGTTGGCAGATCCTTTTAGAGATCTTAGAGATAAATATTTTTTTCCAAAGTAAAAAGTAATATATGTTCATTACAAAAAAATTGTCTAAAACTATGAATAGTAGCTGAGCACACAAACTCTACCCACAACTCATAACTGAGACGTAGAGACCACTAAAACAGTTTGATGTATTTCATTTCATTCCTGCTTATTGTCTTTATATTTATACATTTATATATAAAGTCATGCTGCTATAGGCATTGGTATCCTGCCTTTGTTTTGACTTATTATAATATAAGCATTTTATTGGTCATTAAAATTCTTTGTAAACATCTTTTTTAATGGTTGCATAAACGTTCCATTGTAAGAATAGGCCATAATTTCGCCTAAATGTTTGCTCGTTCTTGGACATTTAAGCTTCCATCTTCTTTTTTCTTTCTAGCATGTGAAAAGCTTTAAAAACTGGGTTTCAGCAAGTTTATTTCCTAGGCAAATGAACTCTTCCCAAAACAGGCAGCCATGGCACCTCAGTGTACTAGAGGCACTGAAAGCTACGGGTTCCATTAGAAGAGGCATTTACCCTCCCTTCTGACAAAAATTCATCATAATTCAGACTTCCATTCCTAGCTGCTTCCCCTCAAATGTTTCCCATCTCACACAATTGCAAAGACTCACTTTTCTGACAGGTGGCATTTAATTTGTCTGTAGGTCAAAAGCTCTTCTGTCCTTTCTTCCACTGGAAGGGGAAGCCTCCCTTACATCCTCCACATGCAGAGCCCTCCCTTTTGTCAGTGAGAATATCTACCTCCTTTTCAAGCTCCATTCCTGGCCACTCTGCAAGATGTAGATTTGTTTTGCTTGGGCTTGGGTAGGGAGTGGGATGGGTTACCTCTGGGGCCCTTAGATCTCCTGAGGTATCCCTCTCCATGGAGAACAGAGCACCCATAAAGGAAACCACTCCTCTCTCCCTGACTCCTTTAGAACAGGACCGTTTACACCAAAGTCATTCCAGCGCATACATGTTATCCCCCCAGTGACTCTAGATGAAACTGCTAAGCTTTAAGACACTTAAAGTTTCCACGTCAAGAAGCAAGTCTATTAATAATGATGACCCTACATGTACTGACGTATTCATGGAAATATTTATCATGCAATCTAAGGACTGCAGCAAAGTTAGGCACCGCAGAGGACTTTCCTTGACCTAAACGTTGACAGGAGCCTAAACATCTGTAGCTTTATCACAAATTCATTTCAAATTAGAGATCTAGCATCTTGTTAAAGTCGAAATGTGAATACCACAAGACACATAGAATAAAACTTATGAAAAAATGAGATTGGGAAGCTCCTGAGGTAGACAAGGATAAGACTTGAAAGACCATTTCTATTAATATTAAAACTGGTGCTGGGAGTACAGTTGACTGAGCCTGACTGAGTCACTTCCCCTTCAGAAGTCCAGCTTGCTGCCTGAAATCAGGCACATGAGTAACCGAAGTGGACACAAATTTCATAGTGCACAGTAAGTGAAGTTAGACTGAAAAAACTTCTAAACATAAAAACATAAAACAAGGGGTCTTCTGTTCTTATTCCTAAATAATTGCCTATCAATAATCAGAGGCTACAAATGTGATGTCGGTTGCTGTGAAAAAATGGGTAAAATAACATGAAAAGTTCGTGCATGGATGCCTGGTGTGGAGATCCCACAGATGACAACCAACTCTGGTTCTTCTAACTAGGAACCCTAAACTCAATAGAATCAATCAGCACTGATTCCAAGGGAATCAACAAATCTCTACTTTCTGATCATGATGGGAAGTTTACTAAATGATAAAATCCAATTACTTTTTGACAAGATAGGTTATAAAATATTGGAATATTGCATAAAATATTAATATGATTAAGCTCTTTCATTTTCTTTAGAACACATGGAACCGAATTTCTCTCATTTTTATAGCAACTGATATTCAGATTTAAACAAAAGTAGACGGCTGCTTAAAGCAACTTCACATTTCACAAACATTTTTCCCAAATAAACTATGGGGTTTTTTTTAATAAAAATACACAGTTACGGTTTGAAAAGCAATATGTTCTTTTAAATATTATACTGACAAACTTAGAGTAAAATTATCTAACGGTGACAAGAAGCAAACTGTCCAAAGTTCAATGTTTTGGATCTCAAATAATAATAATAATAATAATAATAATAATAATAATAATAATAATAATAATATGGTGCCAGGCAGTGGTTACATAGTCCTTGACTCCCAGCCCTCAGGATGCAGATGCAGGCAGATCTCTATGAATACAAAGCCAGCCTCTGGTCTACAGAGTTGGTTCCAGTACAGCTAGGGCTATAAGAAAAAAAATTTTTCTCAAAAGACAAAAACAAACAAAACAAACAACATCAGCAAAAATATATACAGTAGTATATAATATACTCACAAGTATTTAGGGCAATTCTCAAATCAAATATATTTATTTCTTCAGTAAACTTAAGGATTTTCACAACAAATGTAATACGATCTATAATTAGACTCACACTAGGTCTTGCTCCTTACTTAGCTTGTGGCAAATAAAAAGGACAGCAACAAAAGTAGCCAATAGTGCTTACAGCTCTTAGAATTTCACCGTTAAAAGTTAAGGATCCTGAAACTACTTTTAGCTTGAACATACACTATCAAGTAAGTCAGGCTACTATGTGAACTGTGGGGAACAAATTAGAAGTATTGCCCACTTATTCTCAATAGCTATGAAATGGAAACAAGCCAGTGTCATTCAAAACTAAATGGATAATAAAACTCTGGTACACATACCCAATAGAACACCATTCAGTTACAAAGGTAAATGAAAACCTAATGCTTGCAGGAACAGAGATGGAGCTAGAAAATATTATATTCAAGGGGGTAACCGAGACCCGGAAAGACAAGCATTGCATGTTCTCTCTCCTCTGCAAATTCTGAATCTTTAGATCTGAGTAGATTACCTGAAATAAATGCAAAACCAGGAGAGTAAACAGGGACCATCTTGAGAGAACCAGAGAAGAGGATACCAGGATATGGGTAAGTGAAAAATACCAGGAAGGAGGGTTTAATGGAGGATAGGGCAGGAATGGCCATGCAGAAGGAGATGGAGGAAAAAGGAACACTCAAAGTGTTTGAAAAATCACTACGAATTCATATTATTTTATATTTATCTAAAAATGCATTATTATATGTACGTGTATGTTCACATCATATATATATACACACAAACATATACATATAGTTTTGATATATTTATGCCACCTAGGTTGATAAAGTGTCCCACAAGGCCATAGGCTATCTAACAAAGACCCCAGTACCATACCAGGCATGAGAAACTTCCTTTTCAGTTGTTGGTTAGGATTGTCCAAGAGACTGACAAGAGAATACAGGCTATTGCTACTGCCCTTGGTTGCCTCCCAGAGGTCAAAGGTGAGTCCCTACTGCTGAAGATACCATGCACTTTGAATACAAGATTCAAAAGATTTAAGCTGGTTCTGACCTCAAGGCCGGGTTTCAGAATACCAGGTTCTACTAATGTTGTCGAGACAGAAAAGTAACAATATTATTCCCCAGTTGTGGTCCTCGAGAACTACAATCTTACCAGCACAGCAAGATGACCCTAAAGGTACAAGAACAGTAAGAGTGGTCCTCATACCTGAGTGGTAATCCAGAACTCTGTAACGGGATTTAAGGCCACCTCAACAGGATAGAATCTATGCCTGGTACTGGAAACCTAGCCAACTAACCAGGTCTAGCGAGGTCATAGATCTTAAGAGGAGAACCCACTATCACCACATTACTAGAAGAACATAATTCCTAACTACACTCCAAATACTTTTCTTCTACCCAAACATAAGTATAGCTCTCCTCCTTCATCAAAGAAACTTCCACTGAAAGCACGCAAAGACTATTACAGAAAACTATATCTGGTAAAAATGTCTGCATTTTCAACTGATTGTGGGGTGCCCCACCCTAACAGATATAGATACATCACCTAAGCCTCAGTAAACACTGAGGAAGAGAGGGCAGAAAGATTGACAGAGTCAGAGACCAAGATGTCTGCTAAGAGATTTTGTCTCATAAAAATGACAAGAAAGCTATGCCCATGATACCTCAATAATATGGCCGCCTAAACAATGCTATGTTATAATATGTATATACAGTGGTGTTGAAATATGTAGTATAAATATATGTAGGGGGAGGTGCTGATTCCCTAATTGATCCTTGATTGTGTCAATAAAGAAGGTAGGATCCAATTTCTGGGCAAAGGGTAGAGGTGAGACTTATGGATCCCAGGAGGAGGAGCAGATGCAGGAAAGAGAAGGGTTTTTTGGCCATGCTTTGGAACTAGATGAAAGCTGCAGTCATGTAAGATCTTGGGGAAATTAGAACCAGCAGCCCCTACCACCAGCAGTTAACTAAGGAGGTCAGCAGAGGCTGACTGATATAGACTAGCTGATAAGGTTAGGACAGGAGATTCTGCACCCAGCAATTATGCTATATGGCAACATTTAAATTAATAAAACTGTCTAAATGTTTTCTTCCAGGTTACAAAAATGGGCAGAGAAAGAGAGACGCCAAGAGAGGGCTGGTGGAGTGCAAACAACTCCCCGGGCTTTCCTGGGTTGGGGGTTGGTTGTGACCAACCCTGAGCAAAGCCAGAAGGGCTGAGGACCAACTGCAGCGCCTGGGAAAAGCAGTAGCTGGCCTTGGCAGAGATAAACCAGGAGACACTAAACCAGGAGGAACAAATGAGTGGGGAGTGGGAATAACTGAAGTCGATCTCAGAGCTAAGCCTGGAGCAATGGCCGCTGTCCCCAGGAAAGGAGGAAGCATGCTTTTAAACTTACAACAAATGCATTTTATTATTATTATTATTATTATTATTATTATCATTATTAAACTGTTTAGATGACCAATATAAGAAGAGTTCTGTATTTTTGTAAAAACATGAAGTGCTGTCGCAAGGAAAAACACTATCAACCAAAGATGAACAGTGGAGCTACTGTATGAGCCAGCGATCCTGCTTCTGATCATGTGTCCAGGAGAGCTGAGAGCAAATTGAAAAGTGGGAGATGAAGGAAATTCTTACATGCCCACAACATAGCAGCACTGCCCATTATAACCAAGAGGTGTAAGGAACCCAGATGGGCATCCACAATTGACAGAGACTGTATGATAAGTATAGGAGTTTTATTCTTTTTTTAAGAATATCATTTAGCTTAGAGAAAAAGGAAAACAACATAGCACATGCTACAACATGGATGAGCTCCTAGGCATAAAGCTACAAGAATAACCAGTCAGAAAGTAATAACCACTCTAGGATTGTACCTAACATGAGAATAACAGCCAGAAAAGTGGCTGTCAATGGCTAAGAGAAGAGAAAAACCAAGGATAGAATTGAAACTATAGACTGCCATGTCTAGCATGGCATTTTTCTAAAAACCTGACTGCAGTGGTTTGAATGAAAATGTCTCCATACATTCATACATTTGAATGCTCAGTCCTGGGTTATAGGAATAATTCAGAAAGAACGATGACTTTGTTGGAGGAAGTGTGGCACGGGGGGTGGACTTTGAGGTTTCAAAAATCTCAGTCCTATTCTCTCTGCCTGCTGTCTGTAGATCAGAAAGAGGGAGTGAGAGAGAGACAGAAACAGACTGACAGACACAGAGAAAGACCTATGTACAAAATAGACCTATTTGGCTTAGGTAGTCCAGGCACTCTCATGGAGATGTTCCAAGAATAGCAGAACCCCAGAACCCCATTGTGTTTACTTTATACATCTGAACCGCGGAGGTAAGACTCTTGCACACAGCTGAATGAAGAAGGTTTAGCAGATTTCTGTGAGGGTCTCTATACAAGAGGGTCTCGGGCTGCAGTCATTCAAGAGGAGGAAGCTGTGGTTAATCTACATACATTGCCAACATTCACATGCACACCAAAAGAGAGTTTTGCCATCCCTTTGAGCTTCACATAGGAAAGGCTTTGATATTTCCATGGGCATTGGGGTTCTTGCTATGCCATGTAAATAAAACATATTTGCTTGGGGCTTCCTCCACTTTTCACAGTATTCTCTTCTTGCAGGATGAAAATGGTCTCAAAGTCTGTAACACAGTGTGGATTCAGTCAACACTAACATGAGGTGTGTGTTTCCTGAGCTATAACAGATTTCACAGTCACCTAGTGATGACAGGGCCATAAAACCATCCTCCTGATGGAGGAAATTTAAAAATCCATCCTTATCAGCCTTTATTACCACCATCTAGAACATTCTCTCCAAGCATCAAAAGCTCCAAAGCAGAACATTTGGAAATTCCCAACAATCTATGGGTAAAACCCACCAGAATATGGAAAGAGCCATGCATTCACCTTAATTCTGTAGGCACATAAATACATCGAAAATATGCAATATGTAAGAGATAATAAATAACTCCCTACAGTTATTACTGTTTCTCTATCATGTAATTGCCAACCTCAGTATTGCATACAAATAGCAATTCACACCAGTTGCTATGAAGTCTTATTGCTTCCTGTAATGTAGTTTACCTGGGTAAGGATTTGAGGATCCATTTGACATTAATCATAGCTTCCTTCCACCTGAATATCCCCAGGGAAATAAAATACTTTTCTCATTCTATACTCAGATAGTACAGTTTCATTATTACCAATAGGAAATGTTCTTTAGAGAAAAAAATTGATACTTTTGTCTTGAAGATTTCACATAAACCGTAGACAAAGTGTTGTCCAATCTATAGTGTAGAATTTTAATCCAGCAACATGGCTGCTCTGACAAGAGATTGTATCCAAAGACCTTCTAGGTCTGTGGGATCTGGCTGGAATGCAGACACGCCACACACCTTCAATCCCACTAGCTGGAATACGACACACCTTTAGTGCACCTTTAATCCCAAAGAGTGTAGGTAAAGTTGGGTTGTAGAAGGAAGCAGCCATGTTCAGAAGTAACATCTAATTGACAGGCAAAGTGATTAATGAGAAAAAGGTTTGACAGACTGAGTCAGAGATGGGATAGGCCCATCTCTCCTAAGGACAACCGGAAAGAGATGACTTCGGAAAGCAGCAAAGACAGACAGAGAAGGAAAAGACAGTTTTACTTGGACAGTTTTACAGAGGTGGCTTGCAGGTGAAGACAAAATGAGACAGAGAACGAAAAGGAACCAGAAGACTAAGACAGATCACCAGAATGAGTTGGAGGCCAAGCAGAACAATTCGATGAGAAGCCAAGAGAAGCCAAATAGAATCAGTCAGCTTGAAGAGAAGTTTGAGGCAGAACAGCTGAGTTCAACCAGCCAGCCAGAGTTCAGAAAGAACTGTATTGGGTGGGCTTATTCACCAGAAAGCTTCCAAGACAATTACATCAGGCAATGAAAGATGCTTTCACAACACACAAAGTATGTGATCAACACTAAATTATATTTAACAAGTCACCTTAGAATGACTTAAGACTAACTAATCCTCAACACACACCACTACTCCCAAAACAATGTCCCAGAATATACCGTGAAATTTCAAGAGGGAAATGAGAGCCTAGATCCTCCAAGATATGTCATGATCCCACAGCTCCTGCACAACAGTTAGACCAATGCTGTTCCTAAAGGTTAGGGTTGATTTAAGGTTAGAGTTGATACTTTTAGTGAAAGGAGAACTAGCGTTAGAGAATGAACACAGGCTCATCTACATCTCTATCTATCAATGACTGGCTTTAATTCAAATAAGCTTGTGCTCATATTTAATCTGCAATAAAATTGCTATCTGTCTGTAGAAATTGGGGAAGGGGTTGGAATGTGTCTCATTCTGGAAAGCATGAGCTCCTGAGTTTGATTTCCAGTACCCACAAAAAAGATAGGTCATGATAACACAGGTTTGTAATACCAGTGCTAAAGGGGTAGAGACCAAATTATCCTCAGAACCCTATCCAGTCAGCCTAGCCTAGTCAATGAGACCTAGATCAACCAGAGAGCCTGATTCAGCAACCAAGGTGAACAGAAACTGAAGAACAGTTCTTCAGGTTGAGCTATGGTCCCTATGTGCATATGTAAACATGTAAGCCTAAAGGAGACAGGAGAAGGAGAAGAGGCAAGAGAGGAGAGGACAGGAGAGGACAGAGGAAAATAAGAGAGGAGGGGAAGAAGGATGGGGAGGGGGAGAAGATGGGAGGGAAAGGAAGACTGGGTCATGGAATAAATGTACCTTAAGAGACCTTGGTATTCAAATGAGAGAAAAGAGAGACATAGAGCATTCTGGTGAGACTGAAATGAAGCAATATGTCACCCCACTTTTGAGCATGTCTAGCTACTAGAGAGAATCCCTAAGGTGTTCAATGAAGCAAAGAAAAAGTATTTAGAACCTTTGCAACCACCTCTGGGTCATTAGAATAGAACATAAACTTTCTGGTCCCTTAAATTTTAATGAACCTGAGTCCTTTAAAGGTGGCAGCTAGAGCAAGTTTAGCAGTGAAACAATTAAAATGTTAATGGGGCCTCTCCTGTAAATAGATTTATGAAAGTCAGAGAATGCTGACAGAGTTTATTCCTGGCTCGCACTTCTTAACTGTCAGTTGAATTCAAGCAAAATTTGCTTTATAAGAAATGCAGAGACTACATCTGTATGGTGTTACGGCTGGAGCCTACTGTGGTTCCTATATCAAAATTCACTCCAGTAATGCATAATATCCCTAAAGCTACTCTGCTATCACATAATTGGCCAGTGTGCATTGAGTCTTGAGTGCTTCTTGTTTTCTTTTACATTTAGAATTCCAGCACATTTAAAGGAAGCCTGCATTCGGTTTTTGCTCATCCCGATATATAGAGAGTTCAAAAGTTCACAAGATAAGGCGTGCTTCTCAGCATAAGCTATGAAATGCATTGGAAAATAAATTTTTGATGTCAAGATACATCCCCAGTTTATTCATGCTGAGAATTGTTTTTCTTATCTTTTGGACTTTGAAAGCTAGGACGATCAGAATTTGTTTGAACTCCATAAATATATAATAAAATTTGACTATTATTTTATTATCATTTACTTCTTTCCAGCTCGTACTGGGGTAGGTTGACAAATAAAACTGTGCATATTTACGGTGTGTAGTGTGATAATTTGAGATAAATATTTACTGTGAAATTATCACCACAGCCCAGCTAGTTACCACATGCAGCATCTCAGCTAGTCACACTATGTATGTGTGAGAACATGTAACAACCACCCCCTCAGCAGATTTCAAGTGCACAGTGTTGCTTAGCTACACACACCTGGCTCTACATCTGATCCTTATACCTTTTTCTCATAAACTGCCCTTCACGGTGTGATGGAGCATCTGGGGCTTGAAACTGCTGAAACGAGTTGATTTTTACTGATCAGCCTCTACTGAATCATGGAGGTAGTTTCCTTAATAATTCAAAAAAATAAGAGCTCAAGTCTCCTGGGACTGCCTCTTCCCTCAAGAGCAAAATGCATTAAAGCTCAGAATCACTGTCAACTTCTAATTAAGCACGTCAATGAGAAGGAACATTAAACACCACTGAAAACTATCCACCGCAGAGTGACAGAAAACATTTTCCAGATCATAAGTTGACGTGCTACATCATTTATATACAAAGAGTTGACTGCACAGACTTCCCTAGAAATGTCCTTTAAAATGCCAAGTGCATGCCCTCATCACTACCACATGGCTATCAGAGTTATAGTATGTCTCTCCCTCTCTCCCCCTCTCTCCCCCTCCCTCCCTCTCTCCCCCTCCCTCCCCCTCTCCCTCCCTCCCTCTCTCCCCCTTCCTCCCTCTCTCCCCTTCCTTCTCTTGTTCCTTTCCTCCCTCCTTCTTTCCCTCCCTCTCACCCTCCCTTCTTTTTTATCAAGCTAGATCTCTCCAGACATCTATAGCAAACAGCATATATAAATGTCCATTTACATTGCTGAGACAGATAGATGCACCACTGCTCCTTATCTCAGAGTCATAAAATATTTCTGAAAGGGATAACTTTTGCACTGGACATTAACACTTGTCCTAGAAGAGAAGGAGGAGGCCATGGGGTTTATCTAGAACAAAGGCTGCAATGCAGTACATTACACAGTACATTTTATGGACCCTGGTATGTGCTGGCAGGAATAGATTTGCATGTGCACAGGAACAGAGTTAGAGGCACCAGTCACTCTGCAGTACACGGTCCCCAGACATTGCTTCTCTACCACAGCTACCAATACCTTGCCTCACAGGTTCTTTCCACTCACTTCAGTGAACGTTCATCTAACCCCATCCCATCTTACCTTCGGATCCAACATGATGATTTCCAGAACTTCCTCTGACTTTAGCTTCTCCCTGTCTAATATCAGCAATGCTATCCCCTAACTCCTTCATGGTGTGTAAGTGTCCTGTAATAATACTTACTGCTACGTCTACTAGAAACTATCTCTCCTACCTTTAAAATCTCTGCAGATCCAAGGATGACAACTTGATGATTGTGAACGGACACGTTCTGCTGGAGCAGTATGAAAGGACACTAAGGAAAATTCTAGTTCACTGATGAGCTGAGGATAATGGCAGATACAGAGTGTCTTGTTAGCCAAGATGCACAGGAGTGCCCTCTACAGGGGTTTCCACTCCTAATTACCATGACCAAAAATGGAGGCTGTGGAGTAACATTCTCTACAGATTAAGGTGTGTCCTCCAGTCTGTAGCAATTCTGACTGTCATTTTCCATGGGTGACACTGTCCCCTCTCCAGTTTCCTACTTTACACAACTTCTCTGAGGCTGTCTTTAGTTTCCAGGCAGTTTAACTCCCTCTACAGGTGCGTCTTCTTCTGTATATCTGTGTATCTTGTGCCGTCTGTCTGTATATCAGAATATCAGGGCTTCCTTTCTTGCTGATATTTTCTCCTCACCATTCTTTACATATTAACATCACGTGTAATAACACAACATCTACGGCTCCAGCCCAGAGCACATTCCTGGTTCCTCTCCTCTGATCTTCTCCAGGAGCCCCATGGCTAGGACCTCAGAGCACGCACAGGCCCTCATGTTCATTCTTGAACTCCTCTACTCCCCACAAGGCTCCTCTCCTGTGCTTCCAACGTTCCCAATTTCCTTAAAGTCCTTATCCTTCAACTCACATTCCCATTAACTCCTCTTGATCCTAGTCCTTCCAGTCAGAGCCCTTCATCTAGATGGATTTCATCACCCACTTCTCCCTAGACTGCTGAGAGAAACCCCCAATAGAACACCTAACCTCTGGATTCCTTTCTAATCCACTCTTCACTAAGAAGCTGAGGTTGAAGCATAAATGTTTAGTTATAATGAATGCACCCTGGTACCCAGTAATGCCTGAGCAGTGTACAATGTGTTCCTGAGCTGTTCCAACTGAGCCGCCCTATGCTTCCCCTTTGTTTAGCTCTGTACAGTTTACTGTAAGAAGTTCTATTCCAAACAAACCCTCTTATAGTTTTCCTAAGAGAAGGCCTTGCCTCCATTGTTTCTTTTCATCCATTTGACCCAACCATGGCCACCAGCCCCTTTACACTCAGCACACCTCTACCCAAGAAGCCCACAGAAGGTTAATCAACTCCGTTAAAGCTACTTGGAAGTCCACTCTTCCTTCCTCCCAGTTTGGCTGGAACCATACTGGGGAGGGGGGGGTTGCATTTTTCCAGCTCTTATTTGACTCTGAACAACTGTTTGTTGAACAAGCTGACAAGAACAGAAAAACAACCACACATGAAGCAACCAAGTGACCCATTTGATTTCAGCATCAACGTAAAAACAAACCAAGGAAAAGACCAGCAACCAGGGTTTGGACAGCGCCTCCAGGACAAACTCACTAAATCCAGTCTCATCCTGTTCCGATGTGAATAATGCACTCAAATCCAAAGCACTGAATTCAATGGAGAGCAACAAAACTAAGCTTACACCTTAGCAGGCTGTGGGCTGCTGAAATACAATGAAAAACATTAGGTGTGTTGAGACAGTTTCTCAGGGTCTCTAGTACTTTCTGTGAAAAGCTCAGACAGCATAGAGGGGTAGCTCAGTGAGACCACCTGCCTCGCCTACATGAAGCCAAAGCCCTGGACTCCATCACTGGTACTGAAATAATGAGAACAGAAATTAATTAATGCCATCGGCAGCTTTTTCACCTGCCAGAAGGGTGTTTACACAATACGCAGCCTCAGAAGGAAGACAGAACACTACCGGCTGGAGGGGGCAGTGTTCTCCTGAACAGGAGAAGAAATACTATTTGGGTTTGACGGGGCTGTGAGCAGGCACCTCACAGCACCTAAGGCTCTCAGGCTCTCAGCTGTTGCAGTGCATTTCTTTGGGCTGGTCCTCAAGGGTTCTGTGGAACTGAGGGAGAAGGTTGGTGTCACAGACACTAAGCTCATGTTGTCTGCACTAAAGGAATGATAGAAAACCTGTTTTTCTAGTGTGTTTGTTTTAACTTTTTTCTTTTCTTTTATTGGATGTTTTCTTTATTTACATTTCAAATGTTATCTTCTTTCCTGCCCCCCCCCAAATCCCTATACCATCTCCCCTCCCCCTTCTTCTATGAGGGTGCTCCCCACCCACCCATCTACTCCCTCCTGACTCCTTGCCCTGGCATTCCCCTACACTGGGGCACCAAGCCTTCACAAGGCCAAGGGCCTCTCCTCCCATTGATGCCAGACAAGGCCAGCCTCTGCTACATTTGCATGAGTCACTTCGTGTGTACTCTTTGGTTGGTGGTTTAGTTCCTGGGAACTCTGGGGGGGGGGGAGTGGTCTGGTTGGTTGTCTTGACTGAGGAATTTGTCTTTTCTCAGTAACTAAAAGCTGGGGCAGACTAACTTACTGGCTTATGAGTGGAGGAGAATCACAGCCCTTTCATAATTCTTCACTAAGAGAGCAGGACTGGAGATAAATTTCAAAAGACAGGTGTTTAGTAAATATTTATGACATTGAATGATGTCAGAATAAAAGTCCTTGAGTATAGCAGAGAAGATTAGGGGCACAGAGTTCAGAGACAACCATGTTTTGAGTCCTAACTCCTTCTCAATTGGCTACATGAACTTTCTCTGGAACTTCATATCCATATACTAAGTTTCTTCAGAAAAAAAAATAAACTTCTCTGAACATCAGCTTCTTTATCATAAAATACACACTCTAGTGTCATCTTCTGAATGGTGTTTTTGTGAAAACTGAGTGAGTTAAAATTTGTAAAGTACATACATAACTTGTTCCTGGCACAAAATAAATATTCAGAACTTTATAATAATTATTTTTAATGAAAGAAAATAGTTACTAGAGACTCACTTTTGAAATCAACTCATTTTTAAAATCATCTTTAATATGTATTTCATATATATCTCACATATATATGTATATATACAGATGGAAAGCAGGAGGACAGATAACGTGCTTGTAAGTATATATGTAAGACTATATGTCCACATTCATTCCTAACTCAGCCATGGAAAAGAGAATGAATCCTTTTATTCACAACAGTGTGGCTGGGACTGCTGATCTTTATACTAAATGAAATAATCCAGCCACAGATACAGCTTGATCCTCGCGGGTATGTGGAGATTTAAAATGCTGGTTTCACAGACATTTACCATGCTGTGGTGATGAGCAGAGAACAGAGCGAGAAGGGACAGGGAAGAAGGTGGTGTTCAGTTGACCAACAAGTTCCAAGTACAAATAGAAGAAGCAATACAGTCTGTTTTATTGCTTCACAGAGGAAGTGGATGCTGGGGCAGAGGAGAGCCTGACTGAGTGGAATCCTGCATGAATGCGTGTTTGCATCTGAGCACAGACTCCAGGGCCAATCCGCCCAGGGTAAATTGACAAAGCCAATCCCATTTGGTTCAGGCTTGAGGAGGATGAAAGTTTCCCTAGAGAAGCCCCGGTATCTGTGTCCCTGAACAACTGACTAGAGTGAGCAAACATTAGCTCCTGCAGCTTCCTTCTGCACACTGATTACTGCCTGAGATGACTGCCTACAGAGATTTCCTACCCAGACTAGATAACCCCTCCCACTGTGCGATACCAAGGAAACATGCTTGGCTTCCAGGTTTCGATGGTAGTGGTTAGAAAACCCTACCTACCTGATCCCACTTCATAACATCTGTGCCCATGTGTCTGTCCTTTCTAAATTCCCTTGCCATCCCTTGCCAGGATTCTGGGGCCCAAGCTGTGTAGGCAATGGCAAGTGTAAATTATAATAATGTAGTGTGTGTGTGAGGTACATATTTCAAGCTAAAAGAAAAAAAATTAAATATTTTTAATATGAAAAATGAAGGGTCTGGGGATATAGCTCAGTAAATAAAATGTTGGCCCTGGCAGAACCTATGAAAAAGGAGTGAGGGGAACCAGACATCATGGTCTGTGCTTACAAAATCAGTGCTGTGAAATGGAGACAGACGGATTCTGGAGGCTCATTCATTAGCAAGCCGAGTCTACTTGGCTAAGTCTAATCTATTAAGAAACACTGTCTTAAAAAAAATTAAAATGTTTGGCGATACCTGAGGAATGATACTCAAGACTGTCCTCTGTCAGGAATATGCACTAACACGTTTGCACAAACACATAGAACACATACACAGTAAGGTAAATGGCTAAAGATACAGACAGGCTTATTTGAACTGAAACGTCTGTGTCATATATCCCACAGTGGCCCTCAAGTGCACACAGTGTGTATCAGTTAAAGTGAATATAACTTTCAAATTACGTTATAGAGAGTATAAACATATTATAAATAACAAAAACTTATATAAAAGTATATAAATTAGACCATGAGCTGAACAGAATGCTGTGCGAGGGCAGACGGGGAGCTGTGCTGCGTGCAAAAGCAGGACTAAGAGATGTGCAAAGGATATTTCAATGCTGGTGTTTATGGAATCTGGCAACTGACAGAAATATAAAACATAACTTACTCATAAGTTGCCATTAAACAAAAAAAGGCTTTGTCCAATCATGTCACATTAAGTTCATAAGCAGCAAGAAAGTAAATTAGAAAAAAGTAACAAAAATTTTTGAGGTATAATAAAGGGAGAAGATAAGCAAAGCGACCCCCCTCCCACCCAGCCCACCAAAAAATGAGGAGGTAGAGATGAACAGAGATGGCCTGTGGCCTTCTGAGCTGAACGCCATAGAGATGAGTGTCTAAGCTCCAAATGCAGATCTGTAGTTCTGAGGAGCCTGCAGCTCGCTGTAGAGACAGAGGCCACATCAGAACAAAGAGCATGATGAGAACTGGTAGGAAGAAAGGTCGGAGAAACAGCATGGCCAGGGGAGGAGGGACTCTGCAGATGATACTGGGAGTACAGAGGAAAAAGGAGCAAAAGTAGAGCTACAAAAAGGCAGAAACAGGAAGCTCTAGCAATATCCCATGCAACACCAACCAAACAGGGGATGACGTAAGGGTGAAGAAGATGGGCTCCAAGAAAGAACAGCTTAGGAGACCCGACTGCAACGGGTTAACTGATAAATTATAAGAAAGCAAGTTCTGGGAAGGTAGCTTGGTGGCAAAGAGCTTTCTGTGCAAGCCTGAGGACCTGAGTTCAGTTCCCCAGCATCACGTCAAAGCAGGAGGGAAGCAGCACAGACTGCAATCCCCAGATGGAGAAGCAAAGCAGAAGACTCCCTGGGGCTTATGGACCAGTCAACATAGCCTAAACTGTGAGTGCCAGTTATGGTGAAAGGCCTTGTCTCATACAACAGCAACAATAACGACGACGACGACGACGACGACGACGACGACGACGACGACGACGACGACGACGACGACGACGACGACGACGACGACGACGACGACAGAACAAAACAAAGCAAACAATTGGTAGACCAATGGACTGAATAGAGGACCCAGAAGAAAACAAAGCCATGCACATCTAATTTTTTGACAGCATCGGCAAAAACATGCATTACGTAGCCTATTCTACAAATGATGTGCACAAAACTGGATTTCCACCTTCAGAAGAATGAAATTGATTTTCACCGTCTATGAACAAAAATCAGTCAAAATCGATAAAATATCTTAATTTAAAACCTAAAATGCTAAAACTTCTAGATGAAGACATAGGGAATATTCTTGAAGTCTCTCCAATAGGCAAGAACTTTCTGAACAGAACTTCAGTATACCAGAAATTAGTCGCAAGTATCAACAGATGGAACCACATGAAGTTAAATTTTTTCTGTGCAGTGAAGGAGAGGCCATCATAAGGGCACAGGCAGGCAACAGAATGGGAGAGAATCGTTATCAGGTATAATTCAGAGGGCGCTGACACACATTACAACACACTGCAGGAATTAAATACAAAAGAAATAAAGTCACCAATCAACAAATGCTTCATGAATTGAATACACAGCTTAGGAGGGGGAGGGGGAGGGGAAAGGGATGGAGGATGGAGGGTGTTGGTATCTTTTCGACACCAATGTTAGGATTTTAATCTCGGTCCATGCCCCGACAGAAGACACTCAAATGCCATGGTTCCCCGTGGAAGGTTTAATGAGAGAAGAGTAGAAGAAGAGAGGAAAAGTGGCTTGTTAAGGGCAAGTGGAGGGGGGGATGGGGCAAGAACAGAGAAGAACAAAGAGCAAGAGGGGGAAGAGAGGGTAAGAGGGAATAAGGGGGTGGGGGCAAGCATCCCCTTTTATAGTGTCAGGCACAGCTGGCTGTTGCCAGGCAACTGGTGGGGCAGAGCATACCTGGCTGCTGACAGGTTGCTGTGGGGATGGAGCTTCAACAGAGAGGGGAGACACCATAAATGACCAACAACTCCACATTCCTAGTCATGAAGGAAAGGCAAACTCAACCAACCTGCTTTGAGATATCAGAAGAACCTTTATTCACTGCTAGGAGAAATGAAAATCAGTACATCTGCCTTAGAGTCACTATTGCTGTGATGAAACACCACAACCAAAATAACTTAGGGAGGAACGGGATTATTTGGCTTACAGTTCTACAACATAGTCCACCCTCAAAGGAAGTCAGGACATGTACTCAAACAGGGCAGGAACCTGAAGACAGGAACTGATGCAGAGACCATTGGGGGGTGGGGGGAATGTTGTTTACTGTGTTGTCCCTCATGGCTTGCTCAGCCTTTCTTATAGAATCCAGAACCACCAGCCCAGGGATGGCTCCACCTACAATGGGCTGGGCCCTCCCCCATCAATCACTTACTAAGGAAATGCCTGCAGGCTCGCCTGAAGCCTGATCTTACAGAGGCATTTTCTTTATTGAGGTTCTCCCTTTTCAAATGACTTTAGCTTGTGTCAATGACATAACAATCCGACACAACATTCATGCAGAAATTAGTATGGGTTTCCTCAAAAAGTTAAAAACAGAACTACTACATGACCCAGCTGTTCCAGCCCCGGGCATGTCCCCAGAGAACTCTGTACCTAACCATAAAACATTTGCACATTCATGTTTATTGTTTCTACATTCGCTGCAACAGAAACCAGAAACAGAGCCAGCCTAGATGCCATCAACAGATTTACGTAATGAAAATCTGGAAGAGGTTCAATATGGAATATTATTCAATTGTAAGGAAAAATGAAATCGCTAAATTTTCTAAATAAATTGACGGATTTAGAGCATGTGCCATAAAGTGATGTCACCCAATCTCAGAAGGAAAACTAGCGAAAGTCCTCTTGCACATGCTAATCCTAGCCTATAACTGTATATACACATGTATATGTAAACAAACGAGGCAGCCGTACACAAGGACTGGTTTTAGGTGCTGAGGAACAGGATGCAGAGAAAGGACATACATGAAAGAGGAAACAGAGCGATTGTTTCAAGTTTTAACTGTGTTGCAGATTTTTCTTTGTTGGTGGTAGCTAAATGAATAAACTAAAAGCACGTGGGATTGTAAGTGAAAGTGTAAAACCCTGTACGGACAGCTACTGAGACTCGCAGGGATGGAGTCATGTTTGCTCGAGTGGCAATGTTAATCTAGCCACGTAGTGTCTGTTATTTGTGTGCTTATTATAATAAAACGACTCTTATCTTTCAAAATTAAAGTGTCAAGTGACAGAAGATTCCTAGAGCTATCTGCTGGGCTACAGACTCATGAGCACACGTATATACACACAAAGAAAGAAAAACAAAGAAAGGGAGAGAGAGGAGGAGGAGGGCTCATGGGGAAGGGAGGGGCTGGGAAGTAGGAAATAGAAAGAAACAATAATCAGCTGGTTTGAAGACACTAAAAGTGAGTCAAAGTAACAGGATCAAGAAATGTCGACAGACAAGACAGACTTCAAACAGAAACTAGAAAAGTATTTGTCCGTGGGAAGGAAATAGTACAAATGAGAGACCCACAAGCAGAGAGAAGAGGGATGCCAGGATATCTGAAGCATCCAGGAGAAAGTGCCTTGGACAGGATGGAGAAACTTTTCCCAAGAGAGACAGAAGAAAGAATTGAACATGTGAGATATGGAAGCAAAGGTCAGAAACCATGTGTTTCTATCATACTATCATATCATATTATACTATCAATAAAGCATGGATTGCCAATGCTGTAAAACAAATATTTGGGTCCAGTCCGTGCAATGGCAAAAAGAATAACTATTGCTAAATGTAAGTGAACAGATTTAGATCTAGAAGAAAGATCGGAGTGGGTATAGATTGAATGGGGATGAGGATGGAGTTTCAGGGAGCGTCAGGGAGCATGGAAAACAGAAACAGACTGTAGAGACAACAATGGGATCAAAGGTGACCATGCCACTCAGCCAGGAAAAGAATTAGGTTCTAAACTCCTTGACACCCCACCCCTCCCATTTTATCCCCAGGTTTCCCCATCAGAAGTGTGGACCACATTTCTGCATGCTTGTGGGAAGGAGGATAGTAATACGGTTTGTACACGAAGGGTCTTCTCAGACGGCTTGTCTTAATTGCAATGCTCCGAGGTGAGCATTTAGGGAAGTGTTTGGCTCCTAAGGGCAATGACCTAGTCAGCAGATAAATCCCTGATAAAAATCTAAATTTAATGGGCTTAGTGGGAGGTAGATCCGGTTGGAGGAAGGGCACACCCTGGAAGGATCTAGCTCACTCCCACCCTAGCTGTGCGCCCCCTGTGCTTCTCGTCTATTCTAAGGTGTACAACTCCTCTCTACCACACTGTTAGGAATGGTGTTCTGCCTCATCACAGCCCAGAAATGGCAAAGCAAGGCAATCATGAATCGAAAACTCAGACACTCCGAGCTAAGCAAGCCCTTCTTTCGTTGCTCTCTATGCAGGCTTTTCTCACTGCACAGCAGAGCCTCTAACACGGGAGGATGCAAAGCCTGCATACCATGTTGTGTATTCTATGTCAGAACTGCCTGTGTGAGATGCCCATGTTAGAGGCTGGATGGGAGATGCCCCACACAGTTCAGGAGACTTCTGGCTCACACACTGACTTTGTCTTTGTAAAGTCTCCCCACCCAGGTGTTAGACGAATATAAATACCCCAGGCTCTAAGAGCTCAGGCAACTGGCTCTGTCTTCGGTCCTCCAGGTGGGCTCTTTACTGTTCCTCCATGTTCACTATTTTCATCACATTATTATGCAAGCATTCACAATCCTACACCAGAAAGGCTGAACTTTAATAGATTGTATAACGGCTGGTCATTGTCTTTTGACGCTGCAAAGATTTGGGTAAAGTTTATTTACATCTCTTATTTAACCCTGGGGCAGGGTGTACAGAGTACCAGTAACATAAGTAAACTTATCAATATCCCCTTATCAAAATGTCTTCACCAAGAGGCTCACTCTTGTAATTGTAGCATTCATGAGGCTGAGACAGGAGGATTACTGATGATTCAAGACAATAGCATGACATGGTATATCAAGTAAACAAAGAAGCCATAAGGCCATCTCCAAGCATCGTCTGGGAATTTCTTCAGTAGGTAGAGAAAAATCAGAACTTCCTGGTAAGGACTATCCCGTGCATTGTGAGTCAATTAGCACTACAATGGAGCACTGACTGTCTACAGAACCTAGAATGCTTACAACCTAGAAGAGGTTCCTTAAGTGTCTTAACCTCCCCTAGGTTGAAAATATCAGCTTTGATCCCACTCAGAAGACACGGGGACATTAAAGCAAACTTCATCAGTACAGCCTATGCCTGGATGTCCTGGAATAGTTAAGTGGCAACTCTGGAACTAGGCGTGACAGTCCAGGCCTGCTTGTAAACTCAGTACTTGCAAGGTGGAGGTAGGAGGATCAGGAGTTCAAGGACACATTCAGCTAGAGTGGGTGAGATCAGGTCTAACAGGGGCTCCATGAGACCCCTTGTCAAAACAAGGAGGAGGAGGAGGGGAAGAGGGGGGGAAGAGGAGGAGGAAGAGAATGAGGAAGAGAAGGAAGAGAAAGAGAAAGAAGAGGAGGCAGAAGGGGAGGGAGAGAAGGAGGAGGAGCGGGAGGAGGAGGGAGAAAAGAAATAAAGGAAGAAGCCCAGCTCTGCAGTCAAACTGTCTGTGTTCAGATCTGGCCATGCAAATTTCGACTCAGCCTTGCCTCTTCCTCATTATTGGGCATGAGAGCACTGCTTGCTTCACAGGACTGGTAAGCGCAAAGTAGCTGGAAGTCATCTGTTGTCTAAATAAGAATCCAAGGGACTGTGGTTTGTGACAGTTACTCATACACAAGCATGTCGGCATCGGGATGATTCTTTGAACCAGCCTGGCATTCGTCATTTAAAGGTTCCAGCATGTGATCAAACAGAATCCTCAGATGGAAGGATCATCAAGAGAACTGGAAAAATCCATGGCACACATAATTTGTCTCACTAATAAATTTTTAAATGAGTTTGCCTTCTAAGAAATGCAATCATAAATGTAACGTGTGTATAAATCTGACTACTGGTTAGCTGCCCCTGTTTACACTTGGTCCTCCAAGACAAGCTACCTACAAGCCTTCCCTGCATTGATGACCTGTGAGTGTGGGCCAGTAGGATGGCCCACTTTCATTAATGGTCATTACCTTGTCAGAAGCTTGCTTTCACTGGTCCTAGATCTCAGAGGTCAATAACCATCTCAGGGAAAATTCTCTCCCACCCACCAAATAGGCAGGTGTGCCGCCTTAGCCCAGCGCTTTGCACAGCTGTGTTCCACAGGCCAAGAATTACAAAGAAACCTAGTAAGAGAACTCACACTGGTTGCTTCTGAGCAAACTCCAGAACCAGGGAGGATTGCATACAAATATGACCGGATTTCCCCTACCAGAAAGTATTAAAAATCATCAGAGTGACTTCAGCAGTTCCTTTGTAAACACATTTCAAGTAAATCATTTAAGGAATTTATATTGGGTTTAGTAATCTGACTTCATTTCACCTGATATATAAATGAGTTACAGTTAATTACACACACACATACACACCCACACCCACACACACACACACACACACCACACCCACACACACACACCCACACACACACACACACACACACACACACACACACACACCACACACCCATACACACACACACACCCCCACACACACACACACACACACACACACACACACACACACACACACACGAAAAACACCATCATTTTAAGCTGAAGAATTAACTGAAAGACGAGAAACACTCTCTGGTAAGAGTGGAGTGGAATGTTTCCCCACTGGCGTTGTTTAGTGTGCGTGGGTGACTGAGACTATCTAGCAAGCAAGGCAACTAGGTTCCCTTTAGCATTGGCACTGCTAAGGCAAGTTTGCTCTAAAGCAATTTATAAGATAAAGGCTTTCCGACAGGCACAGGCTACCCAGAGTGATGCTTTTGAGATAAAACTGAAGAGTCTAAATCCAGCTCTTCAAAGTAAACAATGCAAATCTTAGCAATTCCAGGGAAAGCAAGCTCAAGAGTAACTCCTCCGGTTCCAAAGGAATCCACATTTAGAAACTATGTAGGCAAGAAGTTGGGAGATACAATGACACTCTGGCTCTGCTCATAGTTAATGGCCTGTGTAGTGATGAGGTCACAAACTGAATTTTGCAAAGGACGAAATATTGAAATGTAAAGTGAACCCCAAACAGTATTTTTCTTACAGGAAAAAGTAAAGCTTTGGGTTATTTCTCTAAACCACTTTCTTAGTATATAATATTCATAGTTCAGAAAAGCAAAGATGTTGAAAAGGCTTGGCTGTCTCCTCATCACTGCCCAAGAGCACAACAGGAAAAGCAGAATTGGAGCTCGCTTGTCCCCCAGACTGTTCGAAGCTGAAGATCCTGGTGTAAAGCAAGACCTGGCAAAAACTTCTTCAGCCGGTGAAGGCGAGCGGGCTGTTAGACTTCTCAGGAACTTCTCTCAGCGCTCCACATGGGACCGAAACCAGACCTTTCTCAGCCATACCCGTTTCTAATGCAGAAGGGATCCTCCCTGTGCCCCTTCCTCCTAACCCTCCAACTAACCTCAGCTGCTGACACATGCTTTTGCTGGCTCCATGCCTCTCTCATCAGACCTGTGAAATAATCCATTCTTCATCATACCTCACAGAAAGGGGCGAAACGTTCAGGAGCACACTGGATTCTGCACACACACACACACACACACACACACACACACACACACACACACACACACACACACACTATGAATGTCAAGATTGTTCCCATTCGATGCGTTTTAAGGCAAAAGCTTCGTAGAATGTAGCCAGTTACGTCCCAAACACGAAATTAAGTGAAACATATACCCGCGCGTACAAACCCTCAAACTCCGGGGCAGGGAGGCAGGAAGGGGGAGGGGGTGATGTCTATCAGGTGCTTGGAAAAAATCATGTTGAAAGCGCTGGACCGTCACTGGCAGTAGTTCTGCTGGGCGGTGGCGCTCCCGGAGTCTAGTACATTCCCGCCCCAAACAGGTCAGTGACATCCCCAAGTACTCATTCCTAGTGACTGTTAGCACCCCCATCCCTCCACCGCTTCCTGGAGAGACCTAGTCTCTGCCTCTGCCCGTGGTTTTGCTCGGGTTGGGCGGGGGCGCACGGACCGAAGATGCTGTCCCCGCGCGTTCCGGAGCTGGCGGGCGCCACTTACATGCCGGGCTGGAGCTGTAGGGCGCTTCCTGGCGGCCAGTTGGCAGCGGCCCAGACGCAGACGCACCAGAAGCACAGCCGGGAGGTCATCTCGGTGAGGGTGAGCCGGCGGGGCCACCGCCCCAACTGCGCGAGGCGCACGGCTCGGTATCTTCAAGTCCGAACCCCGCGCAGAAGTTAGGCTCGCCAAGCAGAAGTTGCTAGTGCCGGGCTCGCTCTCGAGGACCGCGCCGTGCGTCTTGCTGCGGAGGGCACCGCAGCAGCTCGACCCCAGCTAGAGACACCCGCAGCAGCGCCCGTGCTAGAAGAGGCCGGCCAAATCAACCCCGGGCACTGTAGCCCAAGAGCTGCACAGCCTTGCACTGCCGGCGGCGACTGGAGACCAGTGAGACCAGCGGTCCTGCAGCCCCCGCAGCCCCGGTGCCATGGCAACGCGCTCGCCGCCCTCTGGCCCCAGCCCCTCCGGAGCGCTTAAAGAGACAGCCCCCTTGGCCACCACGCGCTCCTTGGGCTTCCAGGCGGCCCCCACCCCCACGCCCTCTTCACCTTCTCTTCTCCAAGGGGCTCGGGCGGTGGCTGGAGAGGCATTTAGCATGCCGCATCATGTTCTTCCATCAATAATCCACACAACTCTACTCTCAACCTCTCCCTCCAAAGCCTTTGAGCATCCTCCGCCCCAAACCAGCAAAGATGCTCTCCTCCTGTAACACCAACCTGCTTAAGACCAACCAGCTGCGCATCTGCCACCAGCAGAGAGCAAAAGCAAGCTGACTTTTGATTCCCTCTCGCTCAGCTCCCTCCCACCTGGAGGCTGGGAAGACAGTCGGAGCACTGCTCTGAGGGAGGTAAGCTTGAAGTGAGAAAGGAACTGCAATTGATGGAGTCCAGTTTGCTGCCAAATCGACAGTTGCTGCACACATCGCTGGCGCATCCAGAAGTCCTGGATATTCAAAACGAGATAATCTCCCTCCGCTCTATTTGGCCAACATCTCACTCATTTTAGGCACCAAGAGTTTTAAGAGGCGCCGGCTCTTCTCCAAACCTAGTCCCTCCTTTCTTTCAAACCAGCTACCGATGCCTAAAATCTGCAGAGCAACCTCCAGTTGCTAGCCCCCCAAGGCCCTTCCAGAAGGGAACAGCGTCTGCTCGAATCGGGAAGCTTCGGCTGCGGTGCTGGCCAGCGCTGCCAAAGATGCGCAGCCAAGAGCGGAGCGGAGCGGTAGCCAGTAGCTTCTCCGGCCGGAGGCTATGCCTTTGCCTGGCGCCAGCTGCTGTCTGGAAGGCCACAAGCCTCTGGGAGTGTGTTTCATGAAAATAAAAATCTATGGCGCGTCATGCCCTCCAACAAGGACAGCCCAGGCTCCGAAGCCATCATTTGCGGTTTACCCCAACAAAATGTGCAGCAATCTTCAGGGGGGACAAACTTTTGCTTCTATTGCTAAACTTAGGAAAAGTGGCTCTCCAGTGACTTGTTCCTTGACAAATACTTAAAGTGGTACTACCTGATTGCCTCATTCCTAGAAGTCCTTAAAAGAATCTTTCTTAAAATGTGTTTTAGGTTCCCTCTTGTCCCCACGGTTGTCACCTGCCCCTTAGTTTCAAAGCAATGTTCCTTTCTTTTCTTTCAGCTTTTCTGACACTGGAAAAGCAACTGGGTATTTCTAGAGGACTGGAAGGATGCTGTAGAGATTTCTTTGAAAAGGAAATGAAGATGTGCCCAGAGGGGTGGGGAGAGAGGGGAAGGGAGAGGGAGCAGGAAAGGGAGAGGGGAAGAGAGGAGAGGAGAGAGGAGGGGAGGGGGGAGGGGAGGGAGGGGAGAGAGAGAGAGAGAGAGAGAGAGAGAGAGAGAGAGAGAGAGAGAGAGAGAGAGAGAAGGAATCATGGCCTGCTGCTTTAGAACTCTGGAGTACAATGGTCGATTTTGAGTTGGAATTCTTGCAGAATTTTGAGTTGTAATTCTTGCAGAATCTATTTGCCTTAGATGTAGCTTTTGCTACACGCTCATTTTTATTTAAGTTAAACGTGTATATACACATCTCTTTTATTTGACTTCAACTTGTGAACAAAGTTTAAAATTATAAAAGTACAACTAGTTATCTTTTGACATGTATCCCAAACAGATAATTTTAGTTTTGTTGCACAAAAGAAATATTTATGTCCCCTGCCACAACTATAAAAGAAGGATACAATCCTATTTTCTTTCCTAGATGCAGTTCTGCCTTCAATAGGCCCTGGGGACCTGGAGAAATCTACCCTCAGTGACAGGGCTTGTGTGTGCTCCAGACATTCATCTCACTTTCTGATTAGTTCTTGGCATAGACTGTTGTACTACACTGATATCTGAAATTTTCTACAAAATCTGAATCTCTTGTTCATCTTTATTTGAAAGAAAAAAAGGAAGGAAGGAAGGAAGAAAGAAGGGAAGGAAGAAGAAAATGAAACAAGTTAATTGCTGAATATCCCCTCTTTAATTTGTCCGATTCTGGGTCAATGTTAATGTATAGTCAAATGGGCAGGACAAGCAGCGTCCTATGCAGATGAGAACACCAGAAAGTTACATGCTATTAGTTATTTGCTAATACATGGCAAAAAGTGTCTACTGAACCATGTACTGGGAACAGTGTACACATAGGTAAAAAGATTAGCTCTGTGCCTTCTAAATCCACTTCTTAAACCTCCAGGTTGCTTTAATACTGTTTTTGATCTTAATTGTTTTAATGAAAATGTACAGTATACCTAAAGATAACAGGGTAGACTAGCTGTCTCCTGATGTCCCCTGTGAAGTGTTAAGCCTTTCTTTGCTCCTGGACTAGTTTTAACTCCGTGGGGATCTACAACTAATCCTACTCCCTTCTAGAATGCAAAGAATATTCTAAAACATTCCCTTTCTCTGTATTGAAGAAAGCCTTGCATAAATAATAGTCCACACTTATTACAAAGGGAAGTTTGAAGTAAGTCATAGTCGAAACTCACAAATACTTGAGGACCTGATGATAATGGACAAAGACAGAAATATATGCAAATTATCTGATTTGCATGACTGCAGTGCAGGATAGCTTAGGTATGTAGGAAGTACATCAGTCCACTAGAACTCCTGCATTTGAACATTTTTCTTTCAGTTACATTAGTTTGAAGCATATTTAGTATAGATGAACATTGAAAGCACTTTGGATGTGACAGACTAAATACGATTAGTGTATATCCCATAAAGTGAGGTTGATTTCAAGGTATTCTTTTATGAATATTAATCTAAATACAACATCACTGCAATATTACATAAGCTACATCATTACACAAAGTAGTCTAAGTATTCATATTTTTCCATGAACTGAATGAACCTGATTTGAATTCAGCTTCCCTTTTTTGTAGCACACTCATACATCTTAAAAGCAAGCAGTAAGGGGCTGCAGAAATAATGCAATTGGTGAGATGCTTGGAAAGCCAGCAGGAGGACTGGAGAGTGAGCCTCAGAACTCAAGTAACAAAGCAAAACCTGGGGATTTATGCTCAGCACTGGGAAAGCTGAGACAGGTGGCTCACCAAGCCAGCCAGCCCAGCCCAGTTTCAGTAAGAAAGCCTGTCTCCAAAAGCATGGTGGCGGCATCCTAAGGAACAACTGAGGTTAACTTCTGCCCTCCGAAGATGCATGTATGCAGGTATGTACATACTCATTCCCTAAAGAGAAGGCATGTATCTCAGCACATATGTATACACACATACAGAAAATGACTGGTTACTGATTTGATTGGTAAGCAATAGGAAATCTTCCTGTTACAACCTTTTGTATTAGGACAGCAACACTGCTCCCTGGTTTTAGGGTACTGTGATCACATAAATGAGGCTAGAAATAGAGAAAACGATTTGCCTTCATTGCTTAAAGTGGCAGGCATTACTAAATTAGCAAAGCAAGAGAAAGAATTAGCTATGAAAAGAGCCAGTTTCAAAAACTAAAAGAAATGTAGTATTAACAAGACCCTCTTGCTCAGACACAAATTTCATGAAAAAAAATCTAGAATCTTCTTAAATTGAGTTCTCCTTCTATCAACAGCTATTATTTTTATACTGACAAACTAGATAGGATCTTAAAAACCAGGCCCCATATAATTGACAAACACCATCCCCAGCGAAGAGCCCAATGCTTTGGAGGGGCTTCCGTGGTCATGCCTCATGACACCTCAATTTTTGCATACCTGCATCAGAGGAGTGATAAATCAAACTTCTTTCTTGTTGGGAAGAGGTGGGGATGCCAATTTCATGCTTTATGTATGCTGGTTGCAAAAAGGGAGTGCTTACCTAAGAAGAAATAGATTCCAACCAGATGTTCCTCGAATATTCCTCAGCTGCTGCTGAAGCTTTGCCGCCGCCACCGAATACTTTATCTTCTCGTCTATCTTCTTCTAATTGAGAAATTGTTGATCCATGCAGTTCAACACGCAGGCTGCTGCAAAAGTCTTCCTGCCAAGGCTTTTCAGCACTGCTGTTCTGCACACAAAACTCCCAGTGTCTGTATGGGGACTGAGGCAAAAGAAAAAAAAAGAAAAAGAAAAAGAAAAAAAGAAAAAAAGAAAAAGAAACGCAGACCATCCTATTCAGCAGGTGTTTGGGTTGAAAGAGGAGGTCAGAAAGCAATTCTTCAAAGGGGCTTCTGTCACCTGCAAGTGTAGTAAATTGCCATCATAGAAGTGTCTACAATGTACTAATGAGCCATGTACACTAAAATCTTGATGTCAGACAAAATAGAATGAAATTCACCCAGGAACCAACTGGGTCTCACACCAAGATGTATCGAGCCATTCTGGTTTGATTTCACCTGCCATGGAATCTTGTCCCTACAAAGGCTTCGCTAACTCTGTCTTCCTAAAGAAAAATTATAAATTCAACCTGTATTGAGATTTTTTAATGGTTTGTCTATCCCTTTCTTAGTTAGTCACAATGACTTTAAAATTGTAAGTTAGGTTGGAACTTCCATATATTTATTAGAACATAATTAGAGACTTGGGCAGACACATAGTTGACCTGTACCTTTGGCTTTTAAAAATAACATCTTATACAGGTAATACTGATCTTTAACATTAAATAACAATTGCACCTTTTTCTTTTATTGAAATAGCTTCTTTTCCTCTATATTCTGAATACAATTTCTTCTTCCTCTACCCTTTCCAACACTCACCTCTGCTTCCATCTAGATCCATCCCATTCTGTCTCTCATTAGAGAACAACAGTCATCTAAGGGATAATAAATTACAATATAATATAATATAATTAATATAGTAATATATTGCAGTAGGACAAAACAAACTAGTAAAAGAGCCCAAGAAAAGGAACAAGAACTAGAGACAGACCCAGAGACCTCTCATTCGCACCATAACAATTTTTGAGATATCCAATTATACAGTGTTAAGCATGTCACTTCATGGACAGTAGATCTCAGAAGGTCTTCATTTTGCAAAATTGGAGCCCTGCATCATGAGCTGTTAGCTCCCTCTTCCCCTTCCCTGTACTTTCTGCTTCAAAGTCAGCCATTTTTGCTACTCCACAAGAGTGGAGACAGCATCTGTCTGTAACTGGTTTGTTTAGCTCAGGATCCTTCCTCTTTCTGACGAAGTCATGCTAACAGGTGTGAGGTGAGAGCTCACTGTGGTTTTAATTTACATCTCCCTCACGAGTGATGTCCATCAACTTTTCAGGTATCTGGTAGTCACCTTTATGTGTCATTTGCAAAACGTTCAGTGCTTGCCCGTTTGGAATTGGGTTACATGTTTTCTTGCTCTTGAGCTTCTCATATACTTTAGATGATGAATATTCGTTAGAACCACAGTTGTAAAATACTTTGTTCAGTTACACAGTCTGTCTCCTAATGCTGTTGTCCCCTTTACTATGGGGAGATTTCCAATCTCTCCACTGGCCCGGTTTTGTTTCAGTTGCTATGCTCCTAGATATACAATCAAAGCTTTCCTGTTCTTGTCCAGTCATTTTGCCGTGCCAAAACCTAAGTATAAGTTCATAGTCTGTTTTGATCATGTGTCCTCACCTCTCTTTGTGTGCATGTGTGTGTGTGTGTGTGTGTGTGTGTGTGTGTGTAATTGCATGAGGATTCGAGAGATTCATTACAGATGTCTTTCTCAATTGATCTTTAGGTTTTTAAAATTAACTTGCTGATTGGTTGCTAAGGGGTCTCCCACCGAGTCTGGAACTTTTAGGTTTGCTGCCTCTTTTACATACAAGCTAAGACCTAGCTTGGTTCTTCATGCTTTCGTAGCAAGAACTTTACCAACTGAGCCCCTCCTAAGACCACTGACTTGGTTTTCATACATGGTGTGGGGCAAGATTTGAATTTCACTCTTTGACATTAAAGAATTTCATCAGAATTTTCACAGAGATTATGGACATTTTCTTAAATTTATTATTCATTATCTCTGTCTCTGTGTCTCTGTCTCTGTCTCTGTCTCTCTCTCTCTCTCTCTCTCTGTGTGTGTGTGTGTGTGTGTGTGTGTGTGTGTGTGTGTGTGTCTTACTTATCCCACAGCATACCTGTGATGTTCACAAGGGGCTTTCACTAGTCAATTGTGAGGTATAGGGATCAAACCTGGGTCACAAGACCCCCCATAGCAAGAGCTTGCCTTGCTTAACCATCTCGCCAGCCCTGGACTCAGGTTTTCTGCTGATGTTCGTGCCGTATCTTTTCGTGTACCTGCACCATCTTTAGTGTACTGTACCAGCATATCATGGGATTCCCTGGGAAGACAGTACACCTTCTTAGTCCAATGGGGTTATGCGTATCTTGCTTTGTGCAGCTTATGATCGTGGGTGTGTTTCTTTCATTCAGTTTTATGACTCATTGTTAGAGTATAGGAACAATTTATTTCTGACCACTGGGTTTGTTTTTTTCATTTCTATTGAGTTTGCTTATCACTTTTAGCACTTAAGTCTGGGTATCTCCAGGGTTGTCTATTTTTATTATTAATCATTCCGTTCATTTACATCAAATGATATCCCACTTTCCGGTGACCCCTCCACCATCCCTTCCTTCAGTCTCTGTTTCGCTTTTTTGTCCCTGTTCTCCAATTGGACAGGGACATTTCTGGGTTAAAATCTTTGAGATGGGGTTGTGCCTATCTACTGGAAGTGGTCGCAGCATCTCCACCTCCTCTGCACACACAGCCCATCGACTAAAGTAATCCCAACTGGATCCTGGGAGCCTCATGTTTCCCTGGTGTTTAGGTGGCTATCCCAGTTCCTTGCCCCCCCTGTTACATATTTTTGTGCAATTTCCTGATCCTCTGTATGTCTCTCACATCTTCAGTTTCTATTACTGCCACCTTTATTTCCTCCCCCTCCTCTCTCCCTCGCAGGCCCCCCTCTCCCTCCACCACCCAAGAGCTTCCTATTTCCTCCTCAATGCAGGATTAAAGCATCCACACACTGGTCTTCCTCCCTTCTCTATGCTCCAAAGGAACTGTGGGTTATATCATGGGCATTGTGAGAATTTGGGCTAATATCCACCTATTAATGAGTATATACCATGTGTGTTCTTTCGTGTTTGGGATACCTCAGTCAGGATGATTCTATCCATCTAGTTCCATCCATTTGCTTGTGAATTTCATGAAGTCATTGTTTTCAATCCCTGTGTAGTACTCCATTGTGTAGATGAAATACATTTTCTGTATCTATTCTTCTGTTGAAGGGCCTCTGGGGTGTTTCCAGCTTCTGGTTATTATAAATAAGGCTCTCATGAACATATGTCCTTGTTGTATGTTGGAGCATCTTTTGGATATATGCCCAGGAGGACCCGGCTAGAACTAATTCCAGTTTTCTCAGGAACCACAAGACTGATTTCCAAAGTGGTTTTACCAGCTTGCAGTTCCACCAAAAATGGAGGAGTGTTCCTCTTTCTCTACATCCTCGCCAACATCTGATCTTAGCCATTCTTACTGGTGTGAGGTCAAATCTCAGGGTCGTTTTGATTTGCATTTCCCTGAAGACTATGGATGTTGAACATTTCTTTAAGTGCTTCTCAGCCAATCAAGATTCCTTGGTTGAGAATTCACTATTAGCTCTGTATTCCACTTTTTAATAGGGTTATATGGTTCTCTGAAGTCTAACTTTTTGATTTCTTTGTATATTTTGGATATTAGCCCTCTATCAGATGTAGGGTTGGTAAATATCTTTTCCCAAACTGTTGGTTCCTGTTTTGTCCTATTTATAGTGTCCTTTGCTTTACAAAAGCTTTTCAATTTTATGAGGTTCCATTTGTCCATTGTTGATCTTAAAGCATAAGTTTTAAGAAGTTTTTCCCTATGCCCAAGTATTTGAGGCTCTTCCCCATTTTCTCATCTATTAGATTCAATGTATTTGGTTTGATGTGGAAGTCCTTGATCAACTTGGACTTGAGCTTCATACAGGGCTATAAGAATGGATCAATTTGCATTCTTCTACATGCTGACCTCCAGTTGAACCAGCTCCATTTGTTGAAAATGCTGTCTTTTTTCCCATTGGATGGTTTTGTCTCCTTTATCAAAGATCAAGTGACCAGAGGTGTGTGGGTTCATTTCTGGGTCTTCAATTCTATTGCATTGATCTACCTGCCTGTCACTGTACCAATACCATGCAACTTTTATCACTATTGCTCCATAATGCAGTTTGAGGTCAGGGAGGATGATTCCCCCCAGAAGTTCTTTTATTTTGAGAATAGTTTTTGCTATTCTGTTTTTTTCTTTTTTGATTTTCCAAATGAATTTGCAAATTTCTCTTTCTAATGCTATAAAGATTTGAGTTGAAATTTTGATGGTATTGCATTGAACCTATAGATTGTTTTCTGCAAGATGGCCATTTTTACTATATTAATGCTGCCAAGCTATGACCATGGGAGATCCTTCCATCTTCTGAGGTCTTCTTTGATTTCTTTCTTCAGGGATTTGAAGTTCTTATCATAAAGATATTTCACTTGCATGGTTAGAGTCACACCAAGATATTTTATATTATTTTTGACTATTGTGAAGGGTTTTGTTACCCTAATTTCTTTCTCAACCCTTTTATCCTTTGAATAGAGGAAGGCTACTGATTTGCTAGAGTTATTTTATATCCAGCCACTTTGCTGAAGTTGTTCATCAGGCATAGGAGCTTTCTGGTAGAATTTTGGGGGTCACTTATATATACTATCATATCATTTGCAAATAGTAGTATCTTGACTTCCTCCCTCCCAATTTGTATACCTTTGATCACTTTTTTGTTGCCTAATTGCTCTGGCTAGGATTTTGAGTATTCTATTGAATAGGTAGGGAGACATTGGGCAGCCTTGTCTTGTCCCTAATTTTAATGGGATTGCTTTGAGTTTCTCTCCATTAATTTGATGTTGGCTATTGGTTTGCTGTATATTGCTTTTATTATATTTAGGTATTGACCTTGAATTCCTGATCTCTCTAATACTTTTAACGTGAATAGGTATTGTACTTTGTCAAAGAATTTTTCCAGCATCTAATGAGATGATCGTGTTTTTTTCCCCCTTTGAGTTTGTTTGTATAGTGAATTACATTTATGGATGTCCATATATTGAACCATCCCTGCATTCCTGGGATGAAACCTACTTGATAATGGTGGATGACTGTTTTGATGTGTTCTTGGATTCTGTTTGTGAGAATTATATTGAGCATTTTTGCATTTATATTCATAAGGGAAATTGGTCTGTAGTTCTCTTTCTTTCTTGGGTCTTTTTGTGGCTTAGGTGTCACTATAACTGTGGCTTCATAGAATGAATTGGATAGTGTTCCTTCTATTTCTATTTTTGGAATAGTTTGAGAAGTACTGGCATTAGAGCTTCTTTGAAGGCCTGATAGAATTCTGCACTAAAACCATCTGGTCATAAGTTTTCTTTTTTTTTTTTGGTTGGGAGACTTCTAATGACTGCTTCTATTTCCTTCTGGGTTATGGGACTGTTCAGATGGTTTATCTGATCCTGATTTAACTTTGGTACTTGGTATCTGTCTAGAAAATCATCCATTTTATCCACGTTTTCCAGTTTTGTTGGGTATAGATTTTTATAGTAGGATCAGATTTTTTATTTCCTCAGTTTTTGTTGTTATGCTTCCATTTTCATTTCTGATTTTTTTTTAATTTGGATACTATCTCTGTGCCCTCTGGTTAGTCTGGTTAAGGGTTTATCTATCTTGTTGATTTTCTCAAAGAACCAGCTCCTAGTTCTGTTGATTCTGTATAATTCTCTTTGTTTCTACTTGGTTGTTTTCAGACCTGAGTTTGATTATTTCCTGCCTTTCACTCCTCTTGGGTGTATTTGCTTCTTTTTGTTCTAGAGCTTTACAGACGAGCTGTTAAGCTGCTAGTGTGTGCTCTCTCCAGTTGATTTTTGGAGACATCCAGAGCTCTGAGTTTTCCCCTTAGCACTGCTTTCATTGTGTCCCATACATCTGGATATGTTGTGCCTTCATTTTCATTAAATTCTAAAATGTCTTTAATTTCTTTCTTTCTTTATTCCCTGACCAAGTTATCACTGAGTAGATAGTTGTTCAGTTTCCATGCGTATGTGGGTTTTCCGTTGTTTCTGTTGCTATTGAAGACAAGCCTTAGTTTGTGGTGTTCCAATAGAATACATGTGATTATTTCAATGTTCTTGTATCTATTGAAGTTTGTTACAGTTGACTTTTGAGAAGGTACCATGTGGTGCTGAGAAGAAGGTATACTCTTTTGTTTTAGGGTGAAATGTTCTATAGATATCTGTTAAATCCATTTGGTTCATAACTCCTTTTAGTTCCACTGTGCACCTGTTTATTTTCTGTTTCCATGATCTGTTTGTTGGTGAGAGTGGGATGTTGAAATCTTGTACGATTATTATGTGAGGTACAATGTATGCTTTGAGCTTCAGTAACATTCCTTTTACAACTGTGGGTGCCCTTTCACTTGGAGCATAGATGTTCGAAATTGAGAGTTCATCTTGGTGGATTTTTCATTTGGTATGTCCTGTCCTTCCCCATCTTTTTTGATAACTTTTGGTTGAAAGTCTATTTTGTTGGATATTAGAATGGCTACTCCAACTTGTTTCTTGGGACCATTTGCTTGGAAATTTTTTTCCCAGTCTTTACTTTTAGGCAATGTCTGTTTTTGTCACTGAGGTGTGTTTCCTGTATGCCCAAAAATACTGGATGCTGTTTATATATTCAGTCTGTTAGTCTATGTGTTTTTATTGGGGAATTGAGTCCATTGATATTTAGAGATATTAGGGACCAACGATTGTTGGTTCCTGTTATTTTTTTTGTTGGAGGTGAAATTATGTTTGGGTATTTTTCTGCTTTTGCGTTTGTCTTGAAAAGATTAATTTCTTGCTTTATCTTGGGTGTAGTTTTGCTCCTTGTGTTGGAATTTTCCTTCTATTATCCTCTGTAGGCCTGGATTAGTGGAAAGATATTGTTTAAATCTGGTGTTGTCTTGGAATCCCTTGGTTTATCTATGGTAATTGTGAGTTTTGTTGGGTATAGCAGCATTTTTGTTCTCTTAGGGTGTGTATAACATCTGCCCAGGATTTTCTGGCTTTTAGAGTCTCTGTTGAGAATTCTGGTGTAATTCTGGTAGGTCTGCCTTTATATATTACTTGACCTTTTTCCCTTACTGCTTTCAATATTCTTTCTTTGTTCTGTTCATTTGGTGTTTTAATTATTATGCGATGAGAGGAATTTCTTTTCTGATCTCATCCATTTGGTTTTCTGTAGGCTTCCTGTTTGTTTAATGGGCATTTCTTTCTTTAGGTTAAGGAAGTTTTCTTTTATAATTTGTTGAAAGTGTTTGCTGGCCCTTTGATTTGGGAATCATCGTTCTCTTCTATACTTATTATTCTCAGGTTCAGTCGTTTCATTGTGTCCTATATTTCATGAATGTTTTGAGATAGGAGCTTTTTGCTTTTTGTATTTTCCTTGCCTGTTGTGTGGATGTCTTCTATGGTATCTTCTACCACTGAGATTCTCTCTTCTATCTCTTGTATTCTGTTGATGATGCTTCCATCTATGACTCTTGTTCCCTTTCCTAGATTTTCCATCTCCAGGGTTGTCTTCCTTTGTGTTTTCTTTAGTTATTCTATTTCCATTTTTAGATCCTGGATAGTTTTGTTCCATTCCTTCACCTGTTTGATTGTGTTCTTCTGTATTTCTTTAAAGGATTTACGTGTTTCCTCTTTAAGGGTTTCTACTTGTTTACTTGTATTCTCTTGTATTTCTTTAACGGATTATTTATGTCCTTCTTAAAGTCCTTCATCATCTCATGAAATGAGAGTTTAGAAATGAATCTTGCTTTATAGATGTGTTGTGGTATCCAGGGCTTTCTGTAGTGGGAGAACTGGGTTCTGATGTTGCCAAGTCAAATTGGTTTCTGTTGCTTATGTTCTTATGCTTGCCTCCCGACATTTGGTTATCTCTGATGTTATCTGACCTCCCTTTCTCTGACTGTAGCCTGTCCTTCCTGTGAGCCTATGAGTCTGTGATCCTGTGATCTTGGATGTGTCAGAGTACGTGGGGAGTCAAGCTTCAAGTGGGGTGTAGGCTCTGTGAGTCTGGTCCAGAGCCAAGGCTCTGTTCCTGGCACAGGTGGGAAACAGAAGGCAGGGGTGGTGGGTGGGGGAGTGGGGGGTTGGGAGGTGTCTGTCTCTGGCTGGGCAGGAAATCTGCTTCCTGGAATCACAGTGGTCCCAGTATACCGGGTATTGGGGCGAGATTTGGGGTCTCACCTGTGAACCTGGATGTGTCAGAATACCTGGGGAGTCGAGCTGCAACTGGGGTGTGGGTGTGTGGGTTCAGGTCTAGTGATGAGGCTTTGCTCCTGGTAGAAGAGGGAACTGGAATGCATGCAGGTCTCTGGCTGGGCCCATGGTTTTCTAGTTATCTAGTCACTGGAAAGCAGCAACATTTTCCTTTTCATTTTGGAATTCTTTTCTGTTTTTATCTTGCCCTGTTCCCTATATAAGATTTCCAGTGCTTTAGACTCCAAGAATAGACAAATAAACCACTCAGACACAAATCCCAATCAAGTATCGATGGTTTATTGAAAGCACATCCTAAGACTATCATGGATAATCATAATCATGGATAAATCCAGGAGTCATGATCCAAAACAGTGACTCAGGGCAGTCCTCAGAACAGATTTAGTAGGGGAAAAATAAGAACAGGTGCATTTGCAACATTTACAACATGAAAGCTGTGTAGACGAAGCAGCACTCTCTGACCTTTAAGCTAATAGGCTATGTCTAGGGGAAGGGGGATCTTCAAAGTTCATGATCCTCCATGACAAAGTACAACGAGAAGTTGTTTTTGTCAGTATAAGGAACAATAGGTCAAGTCAAGGTTATGAGGTAAAAGTGAAAGTTGAGGGAATGTGGCAGAACTATTATAAGGGGCGTCTTTGCCTGAACTTCGAAGCAAATCTTTTAGCATTTAAGCACTAAGTATGAAGGAGTTATGGCCCATGAGATGGGAACTTTGTGCTAAGACTCATTCCTAGATCTACTCTGTTGGGAGAGTTTGTAAAGAAAGCATGTGGAATCTTGCCAACTCTTTCTGTATCTACAGAGATTGTATGGGGATTGTCATTCAGTTTGTGAATGTAGCACGTCACAATTCTTGATTTCCATGTGTTAACCTAACCTTGGCATCCCAAGAATAAAAATCACTTAGTTTTTTGGTTCATGAATAATTTTAATATGCTGCTGGATTCTGTCTTCTGCCTGTTAAGAATATGGACATCTAAAGTCATCAGAGATATTGTTCCTTCTTCAGGTATCATCTGGTGTTGGTATTAGGTCATGAATCACCAGGTTGTGCTTTGTTACTTGGATGCTAATGATCAAACTCCAGTCCTCCTCTCCAGGCACTTCACCAATTGCACTATCTCTTCAACAGCCCCTTTCTGCTTGCTTTTAAGTTAAAGTATTAGCTTGGGACAGTTCCCCCTCCCCCACCCTACCCCTTTTCAAGTATCTGTTAGAATTTTCAGAAGACATAATAGTTTGTCCTTAAACACTTGATGGAGTACAAGACTGGATTTTCCTTGGTGGGAGACTTTATTCATGGTTTAATTTTGTTCCTTATGGATCTCTTCAAAATTTTATTTCTACTTGATTCATATTTGGTGGCCTACTTGCACAAATATGGTCATTCTTCTTATCCAGTGTGTAAGATTCTAATTCTTCATAGTATTCCCGTACAGCCCTTGGTATTTTTATACTATCCAATGTAATAACTCCTCTTTCATTGGTCACTTTACTTACTTAAGTCTTTTATTTTTTGGTCATTTAGGTTAGTTCAACGTTGGTCTACTCTTTCTTTTCAAGAAACCAATTCTTGTATCTTCCTTAGCCACTGACACTGTTTTTGTTCATCTCTATTTCCTTTCTGTTCACTCATTTTGAATTGTTTTGTTTCTCTTTTCCTGGTCTGATTAGATATATTAGGTTTTTTAATTTAATATAACTCCCCTTTTTTGTTGTAGGCAGGTATTATTTTAATCTTTCTTCTTAGAATAGTTTTTGGCACATTGTAAGTATAGTATCTTAAGTGTACATCATTTGTCCCAAGATATCCTCAGTTTAACTTTTCATTTTTCATTAACATGTTGGTAGTTCAAGGGCATATTGTTTTATTTTATATGTTTGAAAGCTCCCTGAAATGTCATGCAATCTATGATGCTGTCTTGGATATATTAAAAAATAATTTTGTTGCTCTTGAATAAAATTTTATGTAGACCAACAATATGTCTATCATATCTACTTTCTTTAACTGCTTATCTGACAGTTTATATTCAAGCGGTTTATATTCTGAAGTCTCTCTTTTGGTACATTGCTACTTTGGGTAACTGATTGTATTTAAACAATGTCCCTACAAATAATGATGCTGAGAGAGTTCAATGTATCAGATTATGAAGGACAGAATGGAGCCAAGCAGTATGATTTGTGCTGAGTAGTGGAGAGTGACCAGCCCAGCCATTTAGGATATAGTAACAAAACCTTACTGACAACTCCCCATTAGCTTTTTTTCTTTTTTTTTTCTTTTCTTTTCTTTTTGTTTTTGTGCAAAGAAAATATCATACCCAGAAATGGTCAAAACCAAAATTTGATAATATAGTTATACCTTCCTCTCCTAACTCAATATAAATGAGTTAGAAGAGGATTTTACAGGCTCGCACAGGTGAGCAAACACTGTGTTTCATAGCAGTTTCCCGAGATAGAAACTTTCTAACCTGCAGAGAAACTCATTAAGAAAGAAACTAAACCATCCAAAATAGCTTCAGCAAGTTCCTGAAACTAACCAGTTTTACTAGATTCCTCCTTCTCCAAGAGTAAACAGGAAAGATGGTTGAGAGTCAGTTCTTAGACAAGCCAAGATGTTAAGAAGACTCTCAGCAAAGCCAAACTTCATGAAAGTGGCATAGTCCAGACAAGCAGCCTACATGAAACAAAGACCAAAGGCTGCTTGGAAGAGACTCAGACCAACTGAGCCTCTGGAAACGGACACTTCCCAACCTGACGACCCGCCTGCAGGCTGTGAGGTGTGCTTCACATTCCCAGCTTTTGAGAGTCATCACCTGTGCTGGGGTGAACATTGGTGATGCAACCATCTTTGAATCATTTCTGTTCCTTCGAGTAGTTTCTCACCCATATTCCTGTAAGCAATCCCAATAAAACTCATTAGTTCACAGAGTTGAACTTGGGAAGTATCCATACATTAGTCTGTAGTAGGGATGTCTTATCTAAGGATCTATGTGTATTGCATCTCCTCAGGAAAAGTTCATCACAACAATAAGTGAAAAAATAGAAGTGCCCATCAAACCCAAATGGTCCCCATGGTATAAACCTAAGAACATGTAAGAGGAAAGGAAGCACCATGAAGGTGGCTTGGAAAGTTAAGCCCAGTTGTACAGCCATTGCCTTCAAACTAAAGAATCTCCTCTTGTTGGGAAGAAGGAGGGTTATGAGACTCAAGCAGTAAAAACTTACAAGGCTCGTAATGGGACTTGGGAGACTTTAAGGTAGGTTGGAAAACTACAGGGCTCACAAAATCCTCCCCAAGGTTAAAAGTGCATGATTAAAGGAGAGTATTGACTCCTGACGGCCCAGTTCTAACCTCTACAGGCCTGTGTATAAACAAACAAATAGATAAGCAAAATACTATACACTGTGAAGAAAACCAGGTCTGAATGAGCACGTGCTGACTTATGATTACATTTGTAGATACACTCCATGATAGAGAACCCATCAAAGTGGAATCTAAAATTACAGTTTCCCCTTTCTGGAGGTAGAATCAAATGGGAAGAGACTATTGAAATATTTTAGAGGTTTTGAAATTTTGGGTGTCTTAAATTGTGTTGATATTTACACAAGTTTGTCAACATACTTAAAACCACTGAATTGGACACTCTGAATAGGGAAATTTTATGGTAAGTCAATATAATGCGATTCAATTTCTTTTTAATTTTTTTTATTTTTTGAAATTATAACATAATCAAATCATTTTCCCCTTCCTTTTCCTCCTGTCTAACATATTCCTCCTTCCTCTTCTTAAAATTCATGGTCTCTTTTTCACTAACTGCAGATCTATATTCCTCAATGCATAAATAAACCCTGCTCTGTCTGTGTAATGTTACTTATATGTTTCCAGGGTTGAAAATTTTATATTATGTAGCCAATTGGCATGTGTCTCCAAAGGACAGACTATGAATCCCCTCTCAATATTACTTGGTTACATGTACTTCTTTGTGTAGAATTTAGTACTCATGAGCATTCCCCCATCCATGTTAGCATGGATGTCTTTCTTGTTCCGCTCATATTTAGGTAGTCATGTTGCTGAAAATTTATGTGTGTAAATTCTGACATTTCAGGGAAAAACAGTCCCCTTTCCGCCTGGCTCTTACACTCCTTCCACATGAGAACTAAGTAAGATCCTATGGAGTTAGGTAACACAGACCCACAAAGACAAACTTCACATCTTCTGACTCCTCTGAAGCTGCTGGATCTCTATCTTCAGAGATGATTATATAACCTGAAGTAATTTCAGAAAGTAGGAAAATTGAAACAGCCATCAGAGGAACAACAAAGAGGAGGGTAGCAGGTTTCAGGTGATCTGACGACAAAATGAGAAAATGAGAGGGGCTTTAATTAAGGATGGTGGAGATATAGAAAAAGGAGAAAGAAGAAGAAATTAATAGTAAGCATGTCTGAAAAAATTATAAGGAATTATATTATTAACTATCTACCTAAAATACCTACAGAACATGTAAGTCAGTATATAAACAAACATATATAGTTTAAATGAAAATTTCCAAGTTGGCCTGTAAAAGCACTTGCCAAAAGCCACAGACCATCTAACAAAAAGCCCACCAGCAGGCATGAGAAGCCCTCTTTTAATTGTTAGTCAGTAGCATCCAAGAGATGAGTGATATTGCCCTGGGTTTTCCTCTAGAGGTGGAAGGGAAGTGTCAACTGTTGAAAGCAACATGCACAGCAGACACAGGGCTCACAGAGCCATGAACTGGAACTGACCTGAATGCCTGAATGCTTTCTACCTGAGGACCAGCCTTTATGGTAGTATAAGGCACCATACCCGAGTCCATAGGAAGGAAGCAAACAACAGTCCTACCGAGATATGATGCTTCTAACCCACAACAATGGCCACCATGGAACAAGAACCCTAAGCATACAGTAGTGGCACACATATCTTGACAGCATCCAATTTATCTCTAATTGGACTGGTAACCCACTTAACAAAAGGGAAACCATGCTTGTTACAGGAAACCTAGCCTAAAGGGTAAAGAATGTACAACTGCCTTAGAGAAGAAGGGCAGTGATCCCCCTCCCCCGAAATCAAAAACAATAGAGGATATGTTATATTCACACACAAAGTATATTTGCCTGTGAAAAGGAACACTCAAAAGATGATGAATATGTTTTTGAGATTAACAGTAGACAAATGTAGTGAAAATGTCAATAGAATTATAATAGAAAAATCAAGGAAATTTCTCAAAACACAAGAAGAGGATAGTTTAAAAAACAGAGAAAGAGAAAAGGAAAGTGAAATGGGAAAGGAAGAAAGATCACTTAGAAAAGAAAGAAAAAGAAGCAGAATGAGACCATTAATGCAGAAGAAACAGAAAGATCATTCTTGCTCTCACTCTAGCTCTCGCTCTTGTTCCTCTCACTCTCGTTCTCTCTCTCTCCTTAGTTTTTTTCTCTCCCTCCTTCCCACTACCATAGCCCAGTCTAAGCCCCACCAGATATAGTTAGGAAGCAAATTTTTGGTCCTCCTGCCTCTACCTGCCAAGTTTCCTAATACTACAATTAGTGGAATGTGCCGCCAGGGTGCAGGGGACTCAGTTGTGTGCGTACAAGACAAACATTCTACCAGTTTGGCTGTAGCCCAGTGATAAAGGGAGAACATAAGAACTGAAGAGCACATAACTGTAAACTGAAAACTCCCCCAGACTTCCTGGGGCATCATGGCCGTAATTGAAAGTTTAGGAAGCAAGGACAGAAAGAAAATTCTAAAAGAAGGGTTGTATGAAAGCAAAAGACTGTTCAAGACGGTGTGGATTTTCTCAGAAACAGCAAAATAGCATTAAATCAGCTATCCATAACCTCAGCAAATAGAGGAAAATATGATTCCAACCTAATAGTACATACTCAGTCGAGTGATCATCAAAGATGTGTAAAGAAAAACATTTCGATCATAAAACCTCAGAAAAGCCTGGGTGTGTTTTTTCATAGGACACTCTTAGAGGAATTGCCTTGGCGAAGTGAGGAAGTGATCAAAGAGACAGGAAAATACAGGCGGGCACTGCCATCTAGGCAGCAAGGAGGGTCTCTAAGAGCTGAATTTCATAGGCAAGTCCCAAGGGAAACTTCTACAGTGGCTGAAGCTGTGAGCCCAAACTAATACCATCCTAACTGATGGTTATAAGCAGGGACTGCTAGGTAAAAGCACCCAGAACGTGAAAGAAGAGAGTGTTCATTTGCTGGGGGTGAAGTTAGTGAAATTATTCCTAGGCACTCAAGCATGGGCAGTCAGGGCTGAGTTATTTACACGGGGAAAGTGTCACAAGAAAATTAACTATAGAAGAAAGTAATATGGTTATGCAAAGGAGAATATTCTTTGGCTTCACTGTAAACAATATTCAGCACTTACATAATGTGAATATTGATACAGATTATTTATGTAGCTGTAGTAAGAACATTAAGTAAAACAAGGTTGGGGCTAGGAGTTGCATAGGTCAATAACATGGTTATACCATGCAAGCTTGAAGACCTAAGGCTTGAACCTAAGCACCCAAGTAAAAGACAGGGATGTAGTTAGGGGTTGGGGAGATATGAAGACTTAAGTTTCGATACCCAGCACCTATGTTAGAAGTCAAATGTTGGTATATACTTGTAATTGCACTGCTAGAAAAGCAGAGGCAGAAAGATACCTGGGGCTTGTTGGCTAAGTAGTTTAACCTACCTGGTCATCTCTGGATTTAGTGAGAGACTCTTACTTAAAAATAACATAGAATATGATTGAGAAATACACAGAAAGTTTACCCCACACACACACACACACACACACACACACACAGAGAGAGAGAGAGAGAGAGAGAGAGAGAGAGAGAGAGAGATATGTAGGGCTGGAGAGATGGCTCAGTGGTTAAGAAGCACTGGCTGCTCTTGCAGGGGTCCTGAGTTCAAATCCCAGCAACCACATGGTGGCTCACAACCATCTGTAATGAGATTGGATGCCCTCTTCTGGTGTGTCTGAAGATGGTTGCAGTGTACTCACATATATAAAATAAATCTTGTATACAACAGAGAAAGGAACATGTACCCCTGTATACATCACACATATGCATCCACACACAATAAAAAAAGAAAGAATAAACAAAAACGAAGTGGAGATTGTATCAAATCAAAAGCAGAAAAGTAATCAGTGGGCGCAGCTTAATTTTGACAAGCAAGAATAGCTAAATAGGATAGTCTGACAGGTCTCTAAGCATGGAAAATAAAAATCAGATAGAAGGAATGGGAAGTAAGCTCCTCTGTGTGGGCTCAAACCTTCTCTGAGCTGATGCCAAATTTCTGAGAAGAAAGCAGTCAGAACAAATCTAGAGTACAAGTTGTCTAGGCAGAAGTAATGACAAAAGTTAAGTTATTAGGACAGAAGTAAATATAATCTGTTTCAGAGACAATAAGACCGATAAGCAATAGTAAACTCAGCAATGGCAGAGTGGGGGTTAAAAAAGACAGCCAACTGGAGGGGAAAAACATTCAAGATTGCAGCATGACTTCAAATGGTCCAGTATGCCAAGACAAAGCGAACCACATCCAAGGCACGTTGTATCTGCATTTTAGTTTGTAGTTTGCTTTTCTCTCTGCTCCCTGTTCCACTGTTTCACCCACTTAGTTCCGTCTAGCTTCACACTCTGTGGCCTTGACCGTAACACTCAGAGACAAGTTCTTCAGCCTCACAGATCTGAGTCTATCGCCTGCTAGAGAATTACCTCATCACCACGTACACCATGCCCGCCCCCCACCACGTTTAACTGCTCTGCGTCATTTTATATTCCACAATACAAACTTCTTCATCTTGGTATCCTAAAGTATGGTAGTGTATAATATGTAACAGTTTTGAAGGGGACAATATAAACGTGTAGAAATGTAATTAGGCTGGCTGAGCATGGTTCTATTATTAGTAAGAACTATGATTTTTTTTGAGTTGAGGGTTAATTGCTAATAACGGTATGCAGTGTTTTCCCTTAAGATGTTTTGTATGATAGTAATTAACTGAGCAGCTGGGAAAGGAGACATTAACCATTTGTCTTCATGGTAGCCCTCACTGGGGACTCTTTACGCAGCCTCTGCACATGGCTTTCTTCGTTATTTGATAGGTCATCTAAGAGGCAGCATAAAGCGTATGGGGACTCTACACTGTGGAGAGGATCACACCTTAGAACATTGTTTTTCTCCTTGGAAGGGCTCTCTCCTGTGTGATGAATAGATTCTGTTGCCGAGAAGCACAGAATGTCGTTTAGACAAATGGACTTATTTGAGTGTCTTTTATGTGCATATTTCTTTCCATAACAAAATCCCATCGTGGTGATTGTGTCAGCAACCCGAGGACCCCAAATATACAGCTGGTTTTATCTGTGTACAAATCAGAGCTGACCTAGCTGGACTTTTTTTTTTTTTTTGCCTAAAACCTTAGAAGCCACTTTACCAATCAGCCTTATTTTCTTTGCTTACTACTAGAACTTTGATCTTTATTAATAAATAAGAAATTAATTTAATTAATAAACGCTGATCTTTATTAGCTTCTGTGTCCTGGCTTTTCCATTTGGTGGCTATGATTGGTCACCACTCTATATCTATGGCCCCCAGGTCCAAGACCAGATGCAAAGTCAGACGCTTGAGCCCAGGTTCTCCTTACCACTTCTGTTCTTGCATTGACTCCATCTCTGTCAAATTCTTTCTACGCCATGCAAAGAACAGTACCTTTTGTGGGTGCAAAGGCATTCATCTTCTCTTGCAGGGAGTATTTTTAATTAACACATTTTAAAAATACCTAGACTACAATCAGACACTAAGTACAGGAAAGAACTTCGAAGACAAAGGGAGGCTTTTAGGAAGTGGGGCACAAACTAATTCCTTATCTTCTTGCTAGCTGAAGTCACGAGCTTGTATTGTTCAGACACCATAGCTTGTTTTAAGCCTTTTTAGCCAGAAGCAGGAATTTCTTTTCCCTAAGACTACTCCTTTGCTTTAAACCCATAAAAGCCTTGAGTGTTTGGTTTGATTTACTGTAATTCCTCAGAAGCCACAAAAACTGGACCTCTGGCAAAACAAGCAAGTTGGAGTTTACTTTCTCTCCTCCCAAAGGGTCCTAAGCCCTTTTGCTCTGCGGTTGGTGATAGCACCATATAACACCTTACGGGCATGCGCTGTAGTGTCGGTGGGCATCACTGTGTTCTCTAGCATAGACCCATAGACCATGCTACTCAGTATAAAGCCTATAAGTCTCTAGCCTGAGCATTACAAGACAAGGCCATAGCATCTGTGAAAAAAACTCTTTATATAAAGTAATCACTAAAGGATTCACCTGTATTGCCATGTGAGGTCATGGGGACATCCAGATCCATGCTACAGCTGCCGGGTGCCATGTCTGGGTCCATGAGCCAATGGCAGCTGAGATTTGCTCTGATATTCCAGGCCCATGTTACCACCCAAAGCCATGATGATGTCCCTGGTCTGGACTGAAGCCTGAGGCGTTTTGCTGAGCTCACCCTACCCCTTGAACATGAGGGCTGGGGGAGCAGGGGAGCAGCTTCTAATGGTGTGAGCACAGGAAGGCTATCTTTACCCCTACTCTATTATGGGATGATTGGGCAAAGGAGAAATTCCCTCCTTACCCTTACCCCACTCTGCTTGCAGTAGGCCAGAGAGCTGGCACAGAGATCACAAGAATGGGAAACCTGGCCTTGCTCCCACTGGCTGTAGCTTTTAGAAGAGCTGGCCCTGTACCTCATCTGAGCAGCATAGTAGAGCTACCCCTGGTGACAAAGGCACAGGGGAGCCAACCCTAAAGACATGAGAGCAGGAGAGATGGCCTTGCCCTTTGATGGCTGTGGCACTGGGTGAGCTAGTTGGGGCAATGCTGGACACCTTGTCCTGGTAGTGTGGGTGCAGGGGTGCTTGATGGCTAACTAAATCAGTTACCTACCAGGCATAAATCCAGTGCTTTGAGTGGGCCCATCCCAACATCTACCCCATCTAAGATCCCCTGGAATTCATGAAGGGGCTGGGCCTGCAGATTCGAAGATATAGTATCTCCATAACCCAGGGCAACAACAGGATAACTGAGGGGAGTCCCTATGAGGTTCCAATATTGATAACATAGCAGAAGCCAGCAGCCTCGAAACAGACCAATGACTCATTGCAATGAACATTTGCAAGTGCAGATGTGTGGACAGAGGGATATGCTGTGGAGTACTGTGACACATTACAGCTTCCATGACAATATTTTTGTATTATTTATTCAATCTTCTTTTCTTTTGGAAGGACATTGTAAGGGAAGAAGGGATACTAAGATACTAATGAACTAGGAAGTAAGTGGGATTGAGGTACATGGTGTGAAATTCACAAAGAATCAATAAAAAGTTTAAAAAAGAAAAGGAAAACAAACTTCACTGTACACATTTGAGGTACGTGTGATAGCTATTTCTGGTTGTCAACTTGACTACATCTGAAATGAACTGCAATACCAAGTCCTGATCTAGACCTTGAGGCTGGAAGACACGGGCTTCTGACCTGGATCATGACATGGGATGACACACATGACATGGGATGACACACACTTGATCCAGACCTTGAGGCATAATGGTCATGAAATGCTTAGGCCCAAGCAAGGTGGTGCATACCTTTAATCCTAGAAGACCGGGGAAAGGACAGGGGAAAGATCTCTGAGTTCAAGGCCAGCCTTGGACAGAGCAAGTTCCAAATCCAGGTGTGGTGGTACAAACCTTTAATCTGGCCCATACCTTCTTCTGGAGGCCTACATAAGGACAATGAAAGAGGAAGGCTCTCTCTTGTTCGCCTGCCTGCTACTTGCCAGCACATTTGATGGAACTTACTTCTTCAGGATTCCAGCTTATAAGACCAGCAGAAGCACTTAGCCTTGGGAGACTAAGAAACTACTAGATTCTTGAACATCCCATTTCATAGCTGTCCCTTGTTGGGTCCATTGATGGGTTAGTTGAACTGTAGACTTTAAGTCATTCTAATAAGTCCCCTTAATATAGAGAGACATTCTATAAGTTCAGTGACTCTAGAGAACTCTAATATACTATGAAACTTGATATCTATAATATGAATAGTATATACATTAGTAATTAAAAATGTTAGCCCCTAAAGGAAAGTTAGTTCTTCATTTGCTCTCATTAGTTCACTTGCTCTCACATTTTTCTCCCACAATGCAACCACTCTTTAACAATCTCCTCCCAGTTATTAACAATGAAAGTAAAAGTCAGCATCCTCCTCAATGAATTTCATAACACAAAATCATCAATTATCAATGAACTTCATAACACAAAATCCAAATTCATGGTTTCAAGGTAAAATTCAAATGTTAGATTTTATTGTCTCTTTCTCTCAACTCAATTTATTTCGATCTTTTTGAGAGAAGACACATAAGCTGGATATGGTGGTCTATACCTGAAATCTTAGCCTTTGGAAAAGGAACTGAGACTAATCTGACCTGAACCCACTATCGTTTATATTAATTTATATCTTTCAAAGCACCTGAGAGTGTTTGGTGAGGTTCTATTGAATAAGTAAAATGTTTTAATTAAAATTCAATTTTATAACAACCGTCTTAGTGAAGTACTTAACCAATCAACCAGCTTCGTGTGCTGTGGTTAACACATTGGTTAATAGACCATACCTACGAATACATGTAATGGTTCTTCCTTTGGTAAAATATAAACACCACCTTCTTAAGAAATAAATCCCTTGAAAGCAAAAAGACATATGAAGGTTTTTTCTGTAATTAGGGAGCCTCTCCTGCCAATACTATAGAGAAAGTAGGAATTACGCTACATTAAAGCTTGTCTTGGCTCAATTATAGAATGAGAACGAGGCACCCATGGAATGGTTCCAGGATAAGTTTCAAATCATTGTGAATCCAGCTATTTGGTCCTTATTAGGGCTTCGGGGGACAGCCAAGAATTACATTTAATTCATTATCGTGTTCTGGAAATGCTACTGAGGCTGCTGCACAAATTGAAAGCAGCATTTACACAACCTAATACCTGCGGTATCTTTCCAATTTATCTTCCAGGCATTATCGCCTCCCACTGTGCCTCCTTGAATGTTTGACATGTGGTCTGAATTCTCATTTTATAGGATGATAGCTACTCACCCTGAAGAGAGCGGTGGAGAAAATGGCCCTACATTAAAGAGCTAGAAATGGTACCTGAAATACATTTGGAAAGATTTGAAAATAGCTCTACTACGGTGGCAGAAATCGTGCTGTGATCTTACTTCAGGCCACTGCACTCTTCCTCAGCCCAAGCTGCCATATTATTGACTTAATTCCGTGGCATTTGACATGTGTCCAGCAAACAGGTGGAAATTCACGGACTGTCCCGCCCCACCCGCAGTTGGGAAACATTCAAGGCAACTGGTTCCGTTTGTCACTGTTCTTTATAAGAGACGTACCTTAAACGGTGTGTTTGTCTCTGGGATGTGAAGGCAAATGTCACATGTCGAAATTCAAGACTGAACAATGTTCTCAGAGGAGAGGGGGAGGGATGACACAGGAAGAAATGTTGCCCACATGCAGAGTGACTTCTAATAGTTTATTGATCTCACTGTTTAGCATCCCCTTTTGGAGTACGTGTTAACAAAAACCCTGTGAGGTTGTGAAATCCCAGAGTGCTTTTTGTGACTAGACACTCGCAACGGAGAATAATGTATTGACACCCACATTTCAGACAATGGCACACCAAGTGGTCATATTAGTGCTTTAGATTGATATAAAACCTTCCTTCTGAAAAGCACGGAGCACTTCCATGGAGACGCATTATTGAGATTTTTAACAAGTAGGCAGTGCATAGAGCCCCAGACGGCAGCGTGTTAAACTGAGATGAAACCTAAAGTTTCCTGATTTCCAATCTAGTACCACAAAGACATAATCAATAGAGGCCCTTTCAGCTTCCAAAAATGCCAAAAATTATCCATTCTCTCTGTATAAGATTTGGAAAAGGTTATATTTTAGAGAAGGCGTAAAAGCAATCGAGTATAAATTTAAAAATCAATTGGGTAGGAATTCAAGTGACTTTATCTTTCAGCTAAGAATTGAAATCTGTTTTGTCATCCCAAAGACCAATAATGTGAATGCTAAAGAAATATCAATTAAATAGATGTTTCCTACTCACTATGCAAAATATTGTAAAAATCAGGCGTGCCTTCTATTATTAATTCGGCATATTTCAATGGATGTTTAACTAAATATAAGGTTGTCTTTAAGAACGATGTAAGGATTCACTGTGGTAAGGAATATTTAACAAACTTTAAAATATATATTAAATAAAAATCAAATATTTACATTAGGGATGCTATATCTTTCTTTCTTGTAATGGTATTTTTTAGACTTTGACTTACTAACATGTAGTTTCTAGTATAAATTCTGTCACTTGATATAATTAATGTATCAAAAATTGATCTTAAGAAAATCAGCACTCCACAGTGTCACAGGGTAATAGGAAGCTCAATGGTTGAAAAGCAAAAGACTCATGTTGGGGCTGCAGTTAAGTCAACTCTGGGGCCATATGAGCTGGGGCCTGACCACTCCATTGTCCTTCTCTGGTTCATGATAGAAACATCACCTCTTATTGTTTTCTCAATTACCTGTTTCTTCGGAGATACACAAAGCATGAGAAGGAAGACCCTTCCCTACCACCATAGGTCCCAGCATCTCACTTAAGCGCTCTAAGGGCAATCAGGCATGATTTTCTTCCATCTTATAAGATGAATGGTGATTTACACCCCCCAACCGCCCACCCCAGATTAGACCTCTACTTGTCCTTCCAATGGAATCACTGCAGAGACCTGGGATAAAACTTCCAAGGCACAGGCATGGATAGCAGCTTTCTGTCTGGATCCCACTATCTCAGGAAGAAACAAGTATCGAGAACCAAGATTGCATCAGACTTAAAAACTTTTGCACACAAAAAGACAGAGTGAAAGCCTACAGAAAATCTTTAATACCTGCAATAAGGTATCAAAATCTAGAATATATAAAGAATTAAGAAAAAAATTAAACACCAAAACAATAAATAATACAACAAATGTGCAGATTAATTGAACATTTTTTGAAATAATAAATACACATAGCCAATCAAAACATGAAAAAATATATTCAATATCAGGGGAAAACAAATTTAAATGACTCTGAGACTTCAACTCACTCTAGTCAGAATGGTCACCATCAAAGAGAAAGGAAAGAAACAACTCTTACTGTCAAAGATAAGGAGGAAACAGAATCCTTAAACCCATGTATACCCATGTTTATGGTGACAAAATTCATAATAGTTGCATCATGGAATCAGCCTAAGTCCCGTTGACTGGTAAAGGAATAGGGAAAATATGGTGTTTATATTTAAATAAATTTATATTTAAAGCCACATGGAAAAAATGGACACATGTTATTTTCAGGAAAATGGAAATCATGTTAAGTGAAATAAGCAAGAATCAGAAAAAAAACAGCATCAATATGGTTTTCTCCCATGAAATATCTAAACTAAAAAGAAGACACTAAAGCAGGAGTGAGCGATTCAAAACAAGTGAGGCATGAGTAACAATGGAGATGGGGAACAGGGAGGGTGACAGTAAACAAATTGTAGGGTTTCATAAATGATAATTGATGAAAATGTCATTATGAAATGTTATTTTACACAATTAATATACACAAACAAAAAATGGAAAAACATTGCAGTGGAGAAAATGTCTACATTTTCCTTAGATATAAATGGCCCCAGTCTAGGAGAATCATGAGACATCTTTTTTGTTGTTGTTGAGCACATACACATGTTCTCTTTCAGTTTGGAACAGACTTATGTTCAGTTAATAACGTCACTGTTTGCCGCTGCTAAGGGAACTGAAGTACCATTAACACATATTAAAGTACCATTGATTCCATTAGTGCTGACAAGCACTAAATTCCAATTTCTTTTAAATAAGCATTAAAACAAATGCAGATGTCCTTTATTAACAAGCAACATGCTGAGCAACCCTTATTGCAATTGCTTAATATATGAGAAATGTCTTAGAGTAAGTTAGAATCTTGTGGAGCCAAGATGCTAGAACTTGGGCACAATGAAAGGCAAATAATTGAATAAATATGAATTTTCTCCACACTCAAGAGCCTGATGATATTTAAATCATTTATATCGGGATAATAATCACTTTTCTTCTTGTTGCGCTTCTGGAATGAGGCTACATCAGAGGTATAAGTTGTACAATTACCAGAAACAATGATGAAGAGTGAACATAAACATAGGGGGATGGACAAATGGACAGGGCTCAGATGGACTTTCACTCTGTGGCTTCTGCAGATGGTTCCTGGAATTAGATGCCTTCAGACACTTGAGACATTTGCCTAAGGTTCAGTCATAAATAGAAAATGGTTCGATGCCCAGTCATCTGACCTTTTTAAAAGGTGATCATTCTGGGACCTTTTCAAAACCAAGTATCAAGAAAACTCTAGAGCCCGAACAGTGGGAAAAGCAAATATGAGTCATCATGTTTGTGTTAATTTCAATGTTGAGAATTGTTTTAATTCTTCTTTCCTACTTCTCACTTCTTCTTTGCTTATCTTGCTGTGGATCCTTTCTACTTGTGCATATTTCTTGCGATGCAATTTTTATACTTTCTCAAATTAAACTGTAGATGCCAAAGATAAAGGAGAAAGATATTATTACCTTGTTTGCCTCTGCATTTGCAGAACCTGGAGTAGCATCTCATCCACAGGAGAGAATGCATAGTTGTTGAATAAAGAGACGGTAGATAACAGATAGTAGAAAGCAGGTATGATGGCAGGTTAATAAATAAAGACTTAAACAATATATGAGAGAAGGAAAGGGATGCAAAGGAAGGAAGGAAAGGAGATACACCCTATTAAAAATGGGGTTCAGAGCTAAACAAAGAATTCACAGCTGAGGAATATCGAATGGCTGAGAAGCACCTAAAGAAAATGTTCAACATCTTTAGTCATCAGGGAAATGCAAATCAAAACAACCCTGAGATTTCACCTCACACCAGTGAGAATGGCTAAGATCAAAAACTCCGGTGACAGCAGATGCTGGTGACGATGTGGAGAAAGAGGAACACTCCTCCATTGTTGGTGGGATTGCAGACTGGTACAACCATTCTGGAAATCAGTCTGGAGGTTCCTCAGAAAATTGGACATTGCACTACCTGAGGACCCAGCTATACCTCTCTTAGGCATATCCCCCGAAAGATGCCCCAACATACAACAAAGACACATGCTCCACTATGTTCATAGCAGCCTTATTTATAATAGCCAGAAGCTGGAAAGAACCCAGATGCCCTTCAACAGAGGAATGGATACAGAAAATGTGGTACATCTACACAGTGGAATATTACTCAGCTATCAAAAACAATGCCTTTATGAAATTCATAGGCAAATGGATGGAATTGGAAAATATCATCCCGAGTGAGGTAAACCAATCACAGAAAAACACACATGGTATGCACTCATTGGTACGTGACTATTAGCCCAAATGCTTGAATTACCCTAGATGCACAGAACACATGAAACTCAAGACGGATGATCAAAATGTGAATGCTTCACTCCTTCTTTAAAAGGGGAACAAGAATACCCTTGGCAGGGAATAGGGAGGCAAAGATTAAAACAGACACAGAAGGAATACCCATTCAGAGCCTGCCCCACATGTGGTCCATACATATACAGCCACCCAATTAGACAAGATGGATGAAGCAAAGAAGTGCAGGCTGACAGGAACCGGATATAGATCTCTCCTAAGAGACACAGTCAGAATACAGCAAATACATAGGCGAATGCCAGCAGCAAACCTCTGAACTGAGAACGGGACCCCTGTTGAAGGAATCAGAGAAAGGACTGGAAGAGCTTGAAGGGGCTCGGGACCCCATATGAACAACAATGCCAAGCAACCAGAGCTTCCAGGGACTAAGCCACTACCCAAAGATTTCTTTCATATATGTATATATTTTAATTAGCTTATTCTGAGGTTGGCCATTAATGTTAGATGTTTCTCTCCATATAGCCTCCTTTAGTTCTTCACTCCCATTCTCCATGCAATCCTCCCATTTCAGTCTCATCCTCCACTTCTTCATGATGGTATATTCTATTTCCCCTATTCTATTTCTTCATGACTGTGTATTTTTTCTCTATTCTATTTCTCCTTGATTGTGTATTCTATTTCTTCTATCTTTGAAGTTCCTTTCCCTGCCCAGTCTTGACTCCCTACTACTTCACTTAATCCTCTAGTTAAGTAGATTTCACCTGCATATAACATAATACACACCATAGTTGTCTCTGTGGGTCACAGTTACCTTATTCAGAAAGGCTTCATTCTATCTCCATCTATTTACCTACAAATTTCATGATTTCTTGTAAACAAGTATAATATTTCATTGTATAAATGCACCATAGTGTAAACTTGACTATTTTTTTTGCATTAGTGCTACTCCAATGACATATAGAGGTGGGTAAAGCACAGTTGTGTATTAATAGATACATCATCACCCCTAGGTGTTAAGTGTCTGGTGATCAAACAATATTCATTTGGCAGGTGTTAAGATATTTCAGCTGGACATAATGTCTGGAAACTTGAGTCTTCCTATCCTAGTTTATTAAATTATCTAGTTGTCATTCATGTAGACCAGTGTCCCACAGAAGAAACATGAAGTAAGCTGTCATGAGGACAATCAGTTAGCGAATCAAGTAGTCTGGGTGCATTGCAGAAGGGTAAACGAGAAAAACCACAGACATGAGCTCACAATTTGAGCCCACAGTGGATGTTCGTTCCACAGAGTTGTGTTCATTCTCCTTCTGAAGCCTCAGAGAGATCTGCTTTCATGATGCAGGAGAGTGCCTGCCTCCTTGTGGTCCACCACATGTCTCATGTCTATCACTGTAGTTTCCAAGGAAGCTAGTAAATACCACATCTTTCAGAGTCCCCTCAAAGTGACTTCCATAAACATCTTGGGGTTTCATCCCAAGGGAAGAAAAACGAACTGTGTCTGACTGTTGTGTCCCCTCACCAGTCAGTCCTTCTTCCGTCCCACTCACATGCAAAGAAAAGGCGGAATGATATGCCATCTCTGTCAGGTGCCTTCCTTTTCTGTTCCCTTGAGTCTGACTTACTGGATGGACTGAGTGGAGAAACAATGGATGAATACAGAGACAAGAGTTACTTTGTTGATAACATTCCTACAGAGCATTCTAGAAATAGTTCTTCTACCTCATCATGATAGCAACCTTAACCATGGGCTGTTATTCTGGGAGACAAATGAAATATGAAATCTGCTGAAACCCATACAGAAACAGTGTCTAAGGTGTGGCATTCCTAAGTCACAAGGACTAAGCCATTTAATCGCACATGCCAATTTAAATGTATCACCATACTGAAAACAAATAATGAAATTAATAAAAGAAACAATTTCACAATGTGGAGGATAACGGCATTCAGCAGAACATGGGCATAAGTTGTTGATAAAACTTACACTGGCCAATGTATTTTAGAGGGAGACAGCCTTATAGATTCTCTGCCAATAAATATCCAACCTGGAAAGACTTGAGGCATGAAGATGTCCAGGCCCTTTGTCAATGCAACTAAACTAGAATCACATTTTCCTTTTTGAAAAGAATAAACTCACACAAAAGAAACAAAGAGATATTAAAACAAAATTTGAATGAATTAAGATTCAAGCTCTTATGGTAAATCAAGAACCTTCTCACAAATGAATAAATATGGGGAGATGATTTAATTATAGTATAATCTCAAAAAATGAAAATAAGTTAATTAAAAAATAAAGGAATCATTACCCTAAGGTCATAGGCAGTTGATAACAGTATCTTGAGGGCTGGAGGGATTAAATATGATAGAGATATAGTCTTCACTTAATTTTAGGAGAGAAAAATCATGAAGAGTATCTGCCACCTATCCAAGGGTTTGCCTATACTGGCACTCTTCAAAGACTGGGTTAGTCTCTTCCAGGATGCTGTGCCCTCTGAAGGCAGCACTGGATACTAACACTGGCTTCTGCGCCTATCAAGCAAGTGATAGATAGCACAGACTTGGGGAGTGCATCTTCCTCACACTTCTATTGGCCTAAACACCAGCTCACTCAGAAACACAGATGCTGAGATAGAAATAGTCTAATTTCTCTGGCTCCAAGAAGCAGATGACAAAAAGGAATGACGGGGCTGGAGCAGGGGAGAAGTGCTGCTGGGGGTGCCATGCCAGCCACAAAGTATGGCATCGCAAACCTATCCAAAACAAGCCGAGAGCCAGAGGAGAGGAAGAGCTTGGCTCTTTCTTCCTCCTCTCCTGAGACTCTATAAGGATAGATGTGACGGCAGATGTGCTTATTCCCCTGAGAAAGTTATTTCAGCACTAGCTTTTCCCCCAAGGAGGAAGCAGATGGAGAGAAGCTAGACTGCTGCATATGATGCTTCTGCTGCTGCTGTTTCTGCTGGTGCTGCTGCTGCTGCTGCTGCTGACCCTGCTGCTCCTGCTGCTGTTGCTGCTGCTGCTGCTGTTGTGGCTGCTACTGACCCTGCTGCTGCTCATGACCCTGCTGTTGACCCTGGATTATCTCGAGAAACAGGACTTTGGAGGAAGGAGATGATTATCAGGAGACTCTTAGACCCATTGTCCCAGAGTTCCAAAACTTTCACTGAATACACTTTGAAATTTTGTCTAAAGATAGTGCCAAATATGCTGCCATTCTGCATAAAGGAATGATACCTCCTGACCTCCTAGTAAACAGGGCAACTTGACAGGAGACAGGACAGGTAGCCACAGAGATAAATATCACAGGGCTTTTGGCCACTGAATGACAGTCCAGTCCTTCAGGCTGTGTTTTGACATAATCGCCAACATTCTTTCCTCTTATAGACTGTGTCCTTCCCACCTTCATATCACCTCACAGAAAAGCACCTGCTCCACTCAGCCTGTATTACCCAGGAAAGCAGCCTAATTGGGTGAAAGAAAAAAAAAATAAGGAGGAGAAAAAAAAAGACCTGCTGCCTTCCTTCTGACTTTACTGAAGATTTAAACCTGGAGGATATGGCGAACTCTTGTAATGGATAAAACATTTACTTGAAAGATAGAGATTCCCCCTTTTCCAAAGTAAGGATGACACATGAAAGGGAGCGGATGAGCGGAGGGCTTAATGAGGAAGGGAAGACAGGGCCAAGCCTGTTAAAGGCGTACGGAGCACAAAACATTCCCAGCAAAGGGCAACTGTGACATTGTTCGAGCATTCAAGAGCTGAAAGGGAGCTGAGTTTTCATCCTTGGATCACCAGCCTGCACTTGAGACACTGCCAGAAGTTCCTCCCATGGCAGTCACATCCACAGAGAATTTCCCTTCACGAGCAGCCAGTATTCTGACAAGCCATCACCCAGCCATGGACATCTGTCCCCACCTAGAGACTTGGCCTTTTCGGAACTCGTATACATCACATACACACAACGTTGCTACATCCCACAAAATAAAAGTGAGACCGGGTAGCTGAAAAACCCTTAGACCTGCTGCTTAGCAATACTTAGGAAAACAGAACAAAATCTGTCAAGATTATCCCTGAGCCAAGAGCCTGGTAAGATATACCTCGTTATGGATGATACAGAAAGAATAATTAATATAAGTATTGACGTTTTTTGAGAAAAAAGAAAGAGACCGTGGACTTAAATTTAGGAGTCGAGAGATTATTGACTTCATGGAAAAGATGCTGTGAGGGGCTCGTCTAGAAAAGTGAGCAGGTGGCAGTCATCCAGAAGACGAATGTAGCACAGAAGCAGAGTGACCTGGTTAGTGTCCTGTCAATAGCATGGCCTTGGATCACAAGGAAAAATAAAGTCTTAACTGAGTCTTAATTGAGTAACTGTCTTTATCAGGTTGGTCTGAGTATGTTTGTGAAGGGTGTCAAGGTTTCTCTTAATTGCTGGGGGGGAATCCAGCTCACTGTGGGTGGTACCATTCCCTACTTAGGTGATTCTGGAGTATCATCTAAGGAATCTAGCTGATCAAGAGCCTGAACCAGCCAGACCGTGAGCCAACAGGTTCTTTTTCTGCTTCAAGATTAGATTCCACTTAAGTCCCTGCCCTGGCCTCCCTCAAGGATGGGCTATGACTTGGAAGTAGAAGTCAAACAAACCCTTTCCTGCGTTTAGCTGTTTTGGCCAGTGAGGTGACATCAGCATAAAGCAAAGTAGGGCAGAAGGTGAAGAAGGATGGGCTGGAGGTAGAAACGAGGGCAAACCGGAGCAACAGAAATACACACAAGAAAAACCCTAAGCATCAGCCGCTACCCAGCCTCATTTTCAAGGCTTAGAACTAAATGCAAGAAAAGCAAAAGTTCTGCTGTATCAATTTAGAAAGGGCTGTTATCAAGTACGAAATGTCCCTTAAGGAAAATTAAGGGAAATTGGAATAGAAATTCAATATATCGCACAAATAGAAAATTATGTGGGAGGCATAAAAGGCATGTCTTAGAACCCACCTAAGCTTTAACAATTAGGGAAATCATACTGCACCTTTTCTTCAGTACTTGTCAGAGACCATGTAAAGCAGTGCTTCTCAACCTTCCTGATGCTGCAACACTTGAGTACAGTTCTTCATGTTGGGACCCCCAACCGTAAAAGTATTTCATTTCTATTTCATGCTGTAATGTTGCTACCATTATGAACCATCATGTAACTCTCTTCTATGCAGAATATCTGATATGTGATCTCCCACCAAACAAGTTGCAATCCCTGGGCTGAGAACCACTGATTTAAAGCAACCAGCACTGAGGGCCTGTGTGGGAACTGAGATGCACTTAGGCAGCTGCTTTTGGAATTTCCCCCAACTGAGAGAGACATGGAGATGGGTGATCACCCACTTCACCAAGGCAGATAGTGTTACTGCTCTCCTCTGAGAGAGTTCTGTACATGGGTACGACTAGTTTTAGTGCCTATTCCTTATTCCAAAAGTAGACTAGCGTCACAAAGGTAAGAACTCCCCTGGGTCAAAATGTTATGTCTCTGGCACGGAGTCTGAAACCACACTTTTTCCACCTAAGTTAAAAAAAAAAAAAAGTCACAAGGAATACTTGAGGACATGGCTTTAGTTTCTTCCAGGTAAATATTTGAGTGCCTGCAACTGCAGATCCAAAGGATTCCATCCTAACTTACCAAGTGTGATTTTGATTTTAAAAAGGTCCAAAATACTTTCCTTCCCCCCACCCCCGTTTGTTCTATTGGAGTAATTGGGAAGCAGGAATTTTCTTAACAAGTAGAAAGTTGGCCAGGGGAAATTTTCCAACACTGTAGTAGTGCCGATAACACATCCTGTTTGGATCTAACATTCCCTGAATGTTTTACTGAGCTCCATTAATAGTACCTTTTAATTTGCCTATGGGCTTGACTGAACAAAAGCATGTCCCCACGGTCGAATGACTTGTCCAAAATCAGAAAGAACAGCTGTGAAGATTGTCAGTCAAACCACCCCGCACAGTCGCTACTGCTGCTGCATATTTCTGGGTTGCTCTGTTTAACGTCAGAGTGGGACACTATTATACCCCATCACACCCATGGAGCCAGAATCTAGGCCACTCGGCCAAACCATATGGGTTGCGGTGTCAGCTGGATTTTTTTCTGCTCTATCTGTGCTTGATCCTCCCACACTAAGTGTGGCACACTAAGTGTGCAACTGACACAAGTCACCTGGGGATCATCCACTCTCAGATAATAGAGGACGCATTCCTACACCTTAGTGTTGTTTTCCACTTTGTCTCCCTCATGTCAATAAGTCAATCTCGGCTTTCAAATTAAAAAATAATCATGTACTTGTGTAAAAAGCAAAACAATAGGCTACAACTTTCCCAAATTCCCAAGTTGAAACTCAAACCATTCTTCCATCAGTGTATACCCGCCCAAGATATTTCACACCCTTTGCAGTTAAATAGTAAATCACTTTAGAGAGGCGTATGTATGTATGTATGTATGTATGTATGTATGTATGTATGTATTTAGGACAAGAAAGAGGCATACCGAGGAATATGTGTAGAGATCAGAGGATTAAGTGCAGGAATCAGTTCTCTCCTTCCACCATGGGTTCCAGGAATCAAACTCAGAATGTCAGACTTGGCAGCAAGCACCATGACCTGTGGAGGCATCTTGCCAGCCTACTGAATAATGTTTAAAATGCACATCATATTAGACTCTACCTGGAGTGTGTAAAATGTCAGTGTCGGGTGGAGCCTGCCAATTGTCGATATTTAGCCCGTTTTCCCATGCAAACAGAATGCTGATTCTCAGTCCAAATAGAAGTTGGTTTTCAAGCTAGGGTAGTTACCTGGCACCACGCAGCTACTGAAATGTAAGCAGGAGATGTTGGCGACCATAAGGGCAAGGTTCGCTCTCCAGACAAGGGCAGCACCCATTTGCACATCCTTTCTTTCTATCAGCAGAGCTCAGAAAGGCCAGAGATGGAGGATGTTGGCTCCATGAGATGACTATGTGACTGAAAATCACATCTGCAGATGGATTTCAGGAGAAAAGCATCCCTACTCCTAGTACACCGAGAACCACTGTGAGAGTTCTGGATGAATGGCCGTTGGGTCTACTGAGAGCGAATAACCCTTGTTAGAATAATCAAATATTGACTGTCTCATTGAAAGCTACCTCGTCTAACAAACCGTGTTAGTGCGGATATAACAGCATAATCTAACCTTTTGGTGCAACGCCTTTGGAAAAATCTAATAAGAAAACCAGTGAAGATTGCAGTAGGCAAGCACACACTGAGGCTTCTGTGGTGTGAGTTTACACTCCTCAAGATGAGAAACCAAGACGGATTCCTGCGGACAAGAGAGACATTTGCTGACAAGAAATCTAATCAATAGAGACGCACAAAGATATTAACTGAAAGCAAGTGGGTGGCATCATTTCTGTGCACGCCTAGTCTGCTCCAGGCAGAATGCTATTGGCAAGCAGAGCTGTGATGCAGATTCCTTCATTGATTCTCCTCAGTTGGTGCTACTACCCTGCTGAACTGTGTTTTCTGTGCGTGCGTTCGTGTGTGTTCTATGTGGCATATGAGCACATTGTGTACAAATGTATGTGCCTGTGTGCATGCGGGACATTGAATGTCCTGCCTTTTCACTCTCCTGCTTATTCATTTAAGGGATAGTCTCTCACTGAATCTGGAACTAGATTTGTGGCCATCAATTTCCAGTATTATATGTAAGCACCAATTACATGGATACTTGGATTTGAACTCAGGTTCTCATATTACGCAAGAAGTGTTCTAAACTTCTGAGCCCTTTCGCTAGCTCCTAGCTATTGACTTGTAATCTCTTTAGATCTTCCTGTATGAGTAGGCATTGCTTCACAGAGATGAACTCTGGCAGAGCCAAAGGACCACTTGACATTTATTTCCTTGTTTTTCTATGCTTAAATACATGACTAAGCTGAGTAAACCTATCTTATTAACTAGGAAATAAGTTGCTACTCTTTGAAATGTCTATATTTTGAGTGAGCTTTGGGGGGAGTGTCTCATCTCAGGAGTGCCATTGTGGGCCTTTAAGACCTGTTCTTTCTACAGAATCCTCCCTGTTTCCAAGAGAAGGGATTCTTACAGAGCTGGAGGTTGGATAACCAATAGGGAAATCCCTTGAGGATATGTGGGAAGTTATCTCTCTGTAAGTATATACTGAGCTTTGCCTGACTTCACAGTGGCACAATGTGACTAATCCAACCTTAGTGTGGATTTAATAGCATCTAACGTGGAGCTTCAAAGTACAGCTCTCACAATCCCAGATACCATGGTCCTTCACTGACTTCTGCAATGCATTCTTATACTCAGTTGTGGAGCTCCTTGGGAAACAAGGACTACAGTGGCCATTAAAGGAGCTCTCACATCTGTTTAATTGAAACATACTGTTTTGATGGGTATGCTGTGTGACTGTTCACCTGAGATGTTAAAAAACAAACAAACAAACAAACAAAAACACTATTTCCCTACAACTGAGGTGATATTATTATTTTCCCAAACTTTCACATGTACTTTGTAGGCATAAATTTTTCCCATCCTACTTTAATAAGTGTTCAGTCTCCCCCTCTAGACCACCACCCATCAGAAGTAGTGGGAAAGAAAAGTTATTAGGACATGGGGGGAGGTGGACCTGTTTAGAAATATTTCTAATGAGTCCAATCTTCATTGCCAGGATATCAGTAGCTCAGCCCAGAGAACACCAAATATGAATCAGCAGCTGAAGTCCAGTCCCCTCGACAGATACCACATAGGAACCAGCAAGGGCAGTTCAGTCCAGAAGAAACCACAAGGCTCACAGGAATCTCATGAGAAATTCTTTGGTGAGTTTCTCTCTATGCCATTACCCCAAGCAGGGCTCAGCAAGGAAATGTAAGGGGAACCAATACATGTGTGTTGTCAGCGAAAATAGTGAGGCAGACCCAAGCAAACCAATACTCAAGCCCCCACTATCTGTGGAGCCATATTTATATTCCTTGTGAACATCATGTGTCCTTTCATGTGTTTGCTATAGCAAAGCAAACACCTTCACCTGTGTCTGCTTCAGGAAAAACATCCTTTACTGTGCCTGCTATAGCAAAACATCCTCTCACCAGTGTGCTCCAGCAAAACATCATTTGGCATAACTGCCTTTCCAACAAAACCAGAGGTTTTCACGTCGATGTTTCTTTTCCAAACAAGCCCTAAACTATCAGATCTCACAAACCTAGCTTAACGTTTATCTGAGGAAAGGGTTTTTTGATGCTCCACTCTTTTGTGTCTCTGAGCCTTTATTTTAGAATTGATTAGCAGATGGGAAATTTGAACACTCAAGTCTCCATGATGGATGATTTTTAAAAAATCAAATGATTCTAATTCCATGTGCATTTTCTTAATAACTTTTTGTAATGGTATCAATTTTATCTCTTGTTCCCACCTGTTCTCCTTTTGGAGCATGAAATCAGCATTTGCTAAAGTGGAGTTCCGATGAACAATTATACCTAATGTGTGTTTTCTCTTCTTCTGTCTAATAGTACATTGAAGTTATGGATTCAGACAGAATCTCTTTGCAAATGTGGACAGCAGACTTCACTCTGTCTTTTCATGCTGTCACATTCCTTTGTCGATATCTCTGTCTTAAGATGCATTTGCCCCATGCATCACCAGTTGCCTTTGTTTTCACGCAGCAGGGAAGACTGGGCTAATCCATGTGTCACTGTGAAGCTCCAGGCCTCTCTATTTGACAGGTAGCAACCCTGACAGCAATCTATTGAAAACGCATTTTAGACAATCATTCTTCCAGTCTAATTTGCTCTTAATAAAATGACGTTGAAGACAAGGGGTCTACTCTTTGCGGTTTGCTGAGTTCAGATAATTGCGTTTTGAGAGAGACACACTGACAGTTTTCACAAATACAAAACGATGAAACTCCCTAAGGAATAAAATGAGATATCTTTACAATAAATGGCTCCTTTAGCCTAAGTGAACCCAAGGCGCTTTGGAAGCTGTGGACATTCAGATGACTCCCAAGAGGTATAGGGAAGCAGTCAGAGATCACGTAAGCTGGCCTGAAAGCCAAATTCTATTTGCTACAGTGAAAAAAAAAATATGACACCTTCTATGCAAATGCACTTTTACTGAACATGGAGGTGTTTATGAACTGTACCACCATGCTACAATTGCCAACATCACAAATGTATGCTCACAGAACACGAGACTGCACACAGGAAACTAGCAGTATTACCTTGTTTCTTGACATGGCCTCTTTTCCTCAATTCATCTCCTGTTCCACACTTGTTCCAGTACAGTACTTCTTCTCCCCCTAAAGAAGAAACACAATGCAGATTAATGTCCACTCTTCCTTTGCCCGTAGTCAGCTAACCTGGCGATGCTCTTATATGGATTTGTTGCTGTTGTTGGCTTCTCTGTTTGTGACTGTGTCTCAAGCAAACCAGGCTAACCTCCTGCAGGCTCTGTAGCTGGAAGATTGACCATGTTCTTCTGGTCCTTTTGCCCCCAGCTCCTGCGTGCTGAATTACAGGAGGGATGCATGATCATACCTGGATCCAAATTTCCAAATTTTAAGTAACAATTTTTGGAAGATTTTTTTTTCTTTCCACAGTATTTTTACCAGTTTCTCCTCAAATTTACAAATAGGTGGCATGGTTTTAAGCCATTATAATATCAGAAAGAATTATTTAAGTCATCAAAGTTTCTTAAACTATCCCATGGTCATCACTAACTGCTAACCTGACAAAAAGTTATGTTAACCTAACTGCAATAACAACAACAAAAGCCAGCCTATTCTATAGCTTAAATATAATAGTGAGGTCTATTTCATTAATTTTGTTTATTGTTTTAATCATTGAAATCATTATTCATGCTGTTATATCAATAATAACTAAATTTTAAATGACTAAAAAAATGATAATTGCATCTTAAAGTAAGGACAGTCGGTTGATTATATTTGTGTGTTTTGCTAGGATCCTGGACCCTGAAGTGATTTACTTCTGTACAGTTACTAGGTAAGAGGAAGCTATCATATTTCTATTCTAGGTAAAGTGAAGGGCTGTGACAATCAGAGCTTCTGTGCACGGCAAAGTGTCTGACCCCTGGGATATGCTTCATGTTGCAGTGTCCCATAGTCCTCTGGTTGAGCCTACAGAGGAAGGAATCGGATCAAGCAAACAAGGAAAACCATCATTCATAACAGGGACTCCCTCTTCCCCACCCTGGCCTCCCTCTCCTTTTCTCCTCACCCCAATCTCATCTGTTTATCTCTTCTTTTAAAATTAATTTTATGTTTTACTTATTCACTTTACATCCTGCTCACTGCTCCCCTTCCCATCACCCCCTCCCACAATCCTTCCCTATCCCTCATCTCTTTTACTCTGAGTGGTTGGGAGGGGGATCCGAGTGGGTACCCCCAACCCTGGCACCTCAAATCACTGCAAAGCTAAATACTTTCTCTCCCACTGACACAAGACTAGGCAGCCCAGCTGAAGAAGATGACCCACAGACAGGCAACAGCTTTTGGGAGAGCCCCTGCTCCAGCTGTTCGGGACCCACATGAAGACCAAGCTGCACATCTGCTACGTATGTGCAGGGAGGTCTAGGTCCAGCCCGTGTACGTTCTTTGGACCCTTCATCTTCTTGTTGTCTTTCTTCCCAGGCTCTATGTTTTCACTCTCCCCTCCCTCTTGTCCTTTTCTCACATTTTCTCTCCTCTTTCTTTCTTTCCCTTTCTCTCTCCCTCTCACCCTCCTTCTCTATTTCTCCCCTTCTCCATTTCTATCTTAATCCATATGTCTTTCTCCCTTCTTCCTCTGTCTCCTCTTTCTCCCTTTCTTTCTCTTTTCCATCACCTCCAACCCCCATAAACCCAATATGTTCTGGGAAGTTGAAGTGTGAACTTTAATGCACACCGAGCTTCTCTGGAGCTGTGCATAATAATTTCACAATTATAAAAGTTTTCCAGTCCCGTGAATGCATGAGATGCGTGGACTGTATTGGAATGTAATGTTCTATCGCCACCTGGTGTGTAGTTTTCAGATTTGCAGCTTCACTTGATCTAAAGAAAAAGAAAGTGATGAACCAATGGGAGAAAGGGATTGTGGGTCTTCCTACTGTGGTGGGAGCCACAGCTGGCAGGATTTGGTGGGAAGGTGGATGGAGGAGGGGAATCTGGGAGATGGGAGTGAGTCAGAAAGGGCTAGCAGGAGTTCAGCAGGACAGAGCAGCAACCTGGAAGAATCCCAGAATCTGAATCCAAACATCTGTGTCATGGTGACAAGCCCAACACAAGTGAGTGGCACACCACCCTGGACAGTTAGTGGGATTTTATAAGAGGAGGTAAAATCTAGGCCAAAATCGTCGGTGGACACTCTGGGAAGATGATTTCTTTTTATAGAACAAGAGTTCAGCACAAGAAGGGGAAAATTCAAGGTAGGGTACTGAGAGAAACAGAATTAAAATTTAAGCTCCAAAACTCCTTGAAGGTTTGAAGTTACCTCAGCTCAAATTCATGGACTTCTTTGCCAACAACAACCCAAACGAACTGGCAGCCAGTTCATTCTGCACAGGTGGTAGGGAGGCACCAAGCCTGTCTAGGTTGCGAACGGCAACAGGGTATGAACTTCTGATTGTCCTACTTCCCATGACCCACATGGATCACCCCAATGTGTTCCCAGCTATGTCCCCATCACTGCATCACTGCTCTCTGGCTCAGGCATCCACTACCTGCCCTGTTTGACCCACTCCCTACTCTTACAGCCTCCTCAAACCTCCACTGCCTGCCACCTCTCCCATTTGCAATCTGCCCATAAACTTAAAAAAACTCTCTACTACGGACTGCATCTGCCTTTCCATCCTTACTCCCCACCCTTTCCCTTCTCATACACTTAGCGCTAATCACTCCACAGCATGTAATGTCTTTCTTTGGAGGGGCAAGGACACATGTATCATTGACTGATTCGAGACTCACTATATAACGGACGCATGACCTCGAACTTCTGGCACTTCTCCTCTACCTACCATGCATTGGGGTTATAGACAGGTATCGCTAACAGAGTGGCCCCATCCTTTTGGACTTCAGATAAAGCAATTACCCTAAGGAGAGCAATTGGCAAGCCAGTCAACAAAGGATGAAAAAGACAGAGACCAGTTTCAAAATCCTTCTGTGGTGTACCTCCAGTGACCCAAGAACCACACCCCAGGCCTAAGCTTTAATGGTTCATAGCTCCTCCTACTGCATTGATAGTACATTGAAGTCCAAGTTTTTAATATTCAACAACCAAACTAGCAGATGACACTTCCCTTCTTGCTCTGATATTTACATCCGCACTGTCTGTTTCAGGAACTCATCTCTGTCACCTTCATAAAAGATCACGTATATTAAGTTAATTTAGCCTGGGTTTCCTCATTCTTACTCCATGAACTCATGCACAGCATGAGGTGTACATAACGAGTAGCAAGTCTTACCTAGAAATTCCATGTTAAAAAAGAACGGTGATTAGTTGTATGTATAGTAGAGTGTCCCTAATTGGGAAGTAGATTTAAATGCTTTCCCTTGATCCTCTTGACACTGTGACTTTGCACCATAGTAACAATGGTGTCAAAGAGGTGTTTAGAAACCTACGTGCCAGGTGTTGAGGTGGGAGTGGGGGTGAGTGGGAGCATCTTAATAGAAGCAGGAGGAAGCAGGGGGATGGGAGGGGGAAAGTGGATATCATTTAAAATGTAAATACATAAAACATATATACATCATATATACATCATATATATACATATATATATGCATGTGCACATATACACATACACATATAAAAGAAACCTACAGGTCAGTCAAAAGGACGACAGAGTTGTGGTGACAGAAAGCAACACTGAGAGAGAAATGGATGACTGCAGGTTAGCACTCATGGGAGATTCAGTGTAGGACCTCAGAGACACATGGACCTGACCAAGGAACGTGCAACCCAAACCTGTCATTCCCCTGAGCATGGCAAGATCAGATGTCAGTGACAGAAAAGAGAGAGCCTTCCAGCCCCCACTTCCTTTGGGAAAAACTATATTTCGGACCAAAATAGAAAAAAAAAAAAAGAAAGAAAGAAAAATCTAAGTTTAAATGAAATTTGGAGTTTTGAGTAGGTAATATTTTACTTTTAGAAACCAAGTCATGTTTGCAAACTTGAGTATCTGGAAAAAAATTTTTTTTTGTAATTAAAACATAGCAGAAAAGACATCGGTTAACCTGTGTTTCCAATTAGCAGCAGGAAAAGATTTCCCTAGGGGACAAAATTGCAAAAGGCAGCAAGCAAGAACCAGTCGTAACAGCACAGACCTAGTAAACCAGCGGGGCGTAGGTAGGAGGATAGTGAATCTGAGCCCAGCCTCGCTCAGACAACGGACTGTCTCAAGAAGGCCGAAGGTCAGGGGCAGAGCTCAGTGGTAGAGTGCTTGCCTAAAGCTTGCCTAAAAGCCCCAGATTGCTTTCAAGGCACAGCAAAAATAAATAGGTAGATGAATAAATTAAATGCCCAAATGAGAAAAAACGACAAAAACCTTCTGATTATAACTCACCATTCCCACTTCCTCACGGGCATGCACTTCCTCACAGGCACGTACGCACACACTTACGAGAAAAAACGTCTTTCAGAGTCTAGCTTATTCCACTTCACATGACACCCAGCCCACCCATTTTCCCGCAGGTCACATCAGGCTCTTGTCCCTCTCCTGGACAGTGTATGATGACCACTTTCTTTTTTCTTACCTGTTCATCTGTTTCCAGTGTAATTCCATAGCTTTGTTGTTATGAACAGTGCTGCAGTAAACATGCGTATACAGGTTTCCTTGGCCTGGATCCCAAGTGTAGGCCCAAAGTGGCAAAGCTCGACCACGGGGTCAAAGAGAGAATTTTCATTCTGACTGATGCAGCAGCTGGACTGTTTCCACTCTCCCCACAGTGCATGAGCAATCCTTTCCCTGTGTGTCCTTGCTAGCTCTCCCTGTTGTCTTGATGACAGCCGCTGACTGAGATGGGGGGGGGGAGTTTCAGTGAAGTTTTGACTTCTAGTCCCACAGCGGTCCCAGGTATGAAAGGGCCACAGAACTTTCGGCAAAGTCAGAGGGCAGCCTCGGTGTCCTTACCTGACTGTCTTCTCTTGAGGGGAAGTCTCCCATTGCTTGCCTCTGTGTAGGTCAGGCCAGCCAGTTTGTAAGCTTCTGGGGATTTTTCGTCCCCATCTTTCACCACGGCATAGGAGCATTTGGATTACAGGCGTGCACCAGCGTGTGTGACCCTGTGTCCTCAGGAGCCACATTCAGGTACTCACGGGTGTGCAGCCGAGCGGAGCCATGTTTCCATTTCCTTGAGTGACACTCTTGTTTTTACTGTCTGGGCTACTGCTGTTCTTTCTGGAAGGTCCTTGCACGTCTTTTTCTCATTTGCTTCAACCATCCTCGAGATTTCTGGGCTTACAGTAAAGTTAATGGTTCTTCACACCCAAATTTCTAGAACTCGTGCGGCAGCAACAGGAGGATCAGGATTTCAAAGCCTGCACATGGAATTCAAGGCCAGCCTGGGTGACCCAGGACGCTCTCTGAAAGAACTAAAACAAACAAGCAAACAAACAAACAAACAAAAAAACAGAGTTACTGAAGTGTAATAAGGCACTCTGAAATAAACCCATATAGACACAGCCATTTGATTCTGTAATACATAAGACAATTCTTGGACAAATACACAGGAAAACTTGATGTCCTCATAAAGAAAAATAGAATTAGATCCATATCTATCCTTGTGCAGAAATAAACAATTTAAAATGTACCCAAGCTCCTTTCGAGATTCACAGGCTTTCCTGACAGCACCTCTGTAAGTGACAGTGGCTGTAACAGCCCTTTCCTAGGTCTCTGTGAGGCCCATTCTATCCTCTTCGACCTCCAGGGACCCAAGAGTGACATTCTCTGCCTCTCTGGAACCACAACATTTTCCTTCTTTCTTTCTAAGACTTGGAAAACCCCTTTTGCTCTGGAGAATGATGTCTGCTCCATAGAGTGGGTGAGAGGTAGTTTTTATTAAAAGGTAGGTTTCAGACCCTCTTAAAAATTGGAAATCTGAGCTTCCTGGGCTCGCTAGACCAAAACACAGAACAAATATCAAGCTGGCCCTTATAGGCCATACGCGGTCGAGCTCACCCCTCCAGGCCTCTCCTCCTTTCATGGCTCTCTATGGTTCAATTTGCAAACGTTGGCTTATGATTGGGAGACAGTAGACAGAGAGGGTTGATGGGGACATATTTGGAGAGTGTCACAATCCTTCCCAGTCCTAGATGACAGGGAAAAATATCAATGCAAAAGGAAAAATTATCATAATATGCTTCATCTTGTGACTTTCTTAATCAGGAGAATTTCATACATGAGTGATATAATATCGTTTGTACCCCCTCTCCCCTCTCTAACTCCTCTGGTACTCCCATTCCATCCCAAACTCTTGATCTCTTCTTTCTAAAATTATTATTATTATACATATGCATCTATACATCCCATATGTGTGTGTATATACACACGCACACACATATACACAAACGCATAACCTACTGAGCCCTCACTGAGCGCACCAAGTGTTGCTTATGAGTATATTTGTTTAAGGCTGAGACCCTTCTTGTACGACTGAAGTTTTATTCTGAATGCACAGCTGTCTTTCTGCCACTGACTGTTTATGTTCAGCATCTTGTCTCCCACAGACTAGGCCAGTCATAACCATTTGCTCAGTCAGGCTACTTTCCCGGTTCCAAGAAAGTTCACCTAGGAATACCCACGATCACGCCTGTGCTTGAATGCAGACTCTGTTTGTTCTATCAGTTTACATTACATCACACTCCTAGGCACTAACAAGTGTGCTAGCTGTGGCCATCTGGGAAATGCAAACTGTACAAGTGAGGAGCACACACTTGATTGATAGCTAAATCATTAGTTCTCGGGGCTTGCAAACATTATTAAAAGGGAGTCATTAAAAAGCTGTCACTTTATCCCAGCTGTGCCATCCGCACAGATGCAATCCACACCGAGTGGCAAAGCCTTCTCAAGAGTTACCTAGGGAAACTCAGTAACCTGCTATTTCCTCTGGGTAACAATTCTATTGACCTGTCAATAAAAGAAGGGTTTATGCTCCTTGGCTGAATTTTCAAAGGAATTGAACTCATTTATACCTGACCCATGGAAGAGTAAATGGAGAAAGGGGGCTTGGAATAGGAGATCTCTATAACATGAAAATGAATGCGTGGATTAATTAAACCCACAGCTAATTATAGGTCATGCCTCTATGAATTTTCTTTAATGCAGGCTTTGGCTGCTGCTCTTGCCCATGAGAACAACATACAAAACCTTTTGCTTCTTCTTATACATTTTCCATATGATTACATGCTTCCAGATCTGAGTGTAGTCACAGGGACAAAAACTGGTCCCATTTTTTTCAGGTGTCACCTGCTCTTTGGAAGTTTAGAACCTTTCATAGAATTTTTCTGGGCTGAGGAGAGAAGAGCAAAGAGATTAATCGCCACCCTTGATTACCTATCAAGTGCTAAATGTTTTGTTTGCATGTATCTAAACATGATCTCACTGATTGGGTTCCACAAAAATCTATGCTTTGCAAAGTGGTACCAAAGGCTACAAGTTAACACTACCCTGATTCTTTTTAAGCTATGGTGTTGTAACTTTCCTGGAAGGAAGAGACCTTGAAGAAATACTTATGTTCCTCTCTGTGGCTGTCAGAAAATTGAAACAGTAGATCACAAGTTCTGAGGATTTCCCAAAGAATTGGATTCTTGGAGAAGATAAAGGCTGATGCTCTGCCAGAGGAGAAACTTGTCCTGGGAAAGAGAGTTCACAGCTCTGACATTTGTTAGACTGCTCCCGGAAAAACTGGAGCTAAGCCAGTGATGATGGGTGGAACCCCATCCCAATCAGGACTCTGTAGTTATGCATCGCTCTAGCCTTCTGTTTAAGCCTAACTTATGTCAGGATGCCAAAGGTGGATTTGGGAATGGCTATCATACCTCTTTGCTCCTCTTTCCAGTGAGAGCACATTGAGTAAATCGCCCTTTTCTGCTTTTACCTCCTACTTTGTCTATTAAATTGGTCTATTGAAGAAAGGTAGCTAAGCCTAGCTTTAGGATTCCCAGGCTCTGATCCCAGTAACCCTTTGCCATGGAACCCTAAAACCAAGACCCCACTAGCGCCTTTAAAACAGGGAGGTCAGATCAATCTCATTGCATTGAGATTTTGGGTGGTGAATAAGAGGATGCCTTGTTCCTGTATTGTAAGTAGAAAGAAGTCTGAAGTGAATGATCTGGAGGACTCATTACAAAAACCAAAACAAACATACAAACATGCAACAAACAAACAAATACCTGAATAAAAAAGCAGCCCTTTGAGTCAGGAAAAGCTATGTAAACATCTCCTGGTGTCACCTCAAGCTGCATATGTGGTCATGGTTGTGCTGCTAAGGCCTGAAGTCACATGCAATGTGCTTTCATCTAATAATCTCAAACCCCATCTTAGCATCACCTAATTACACTCGATGGCAAACAGGGGCCATCTGCAATTTTATCTTAACCAGGACACAGGTAGAGGTGAGAATTAATGAGGACATTAAGGGGGGAAATGGGAAATAAAGAAGAAAAGGGGGAGAGGAGGGGAGGAAATGAGGGAGGGAAAGAAGACGGGAAATGAGATCATGAGGTCTAAGTTTTCCCATCAAAATTTGAACAACAAGAATAGCAAAATATCTGACTCAGGAAAATGATTTAGAATTATGTATGAATGGGGACTTTAAGGCTAGAAGTGGGGAGAAAATGGTCCCAATAGAGATTTAAATGCAAACATTGAAATGTTTCTAAGTTTAGAGAGGGTCCCTGGGAGTAGGGAGGCGGATGGTTTTTTCACATGTAAATTTATATTGAGCATTTATGAATTGCGGATATTGAAAGGAAGATGAGGCTGGTAAAATGTAGAAAATTTGTTTAGGCTAGATAAAGTTGCTTCTTCCCAGGAGGAAAAATAAATAAATTAATATAAAGCATTTTCTCCAGATCCTTGCCTATGAGCACCTGTGCTGGTCTTCCGGGAGTATTTATCAGAAAGCCATCTGCCTAAGCTGCATCCTGAGTGCCCTGCATCTAAATCTCAGAGAAGAACCCAGGAAGCTGCTCACTCGCGCGCTCTCTCTCTCTCTCCCTCTCCCTCCCTCCCTCCCTCCCTCCATCTCCCTCCCTTCCTCCTCTCCCTCCTCTCTCTCTCTCTCTCTCTCTCTCTCTCTCTCTCTCTCTCTCTCTGTATGAGATACAGAGAGAGGCAGAGAGACAGAATCAGAAACAAAGAGCAGAGAGAGGGACAGAAAGACAGAGACAGACACAGACACAGAAACAGACAGACAGACAGAGACAGACCAGAGGTGCTCTCTTCTGTTATTGTTAATTGTTTTCCACCGTATCCTTTAAATAGGGTGTTTCACCAACCTTGGTACTCACTCATTTGGCCTAGACTGACTGGGACCAAGCTTCAGGGATCACTCCTTCTGTCTCTGCATGCTCTGCACTAAGGTTGTAGACACAGTCATGACCACATTCAGATTTTCTTTTCTTTCACATGGGGTCCAGGGATCTAGATTTACATCATTATCCTTGTGCAGTGGGCACTTTACCAGTTCAGCCATACCCCAGCTATGTAACTGGATTCTTAAGCAGAGCCTTCCGACTACAGTACCAGGTTCTTGAAATCTCCGTACCAAGAAAGTGGGGACAAAGAAGTTTTGGGGGTCACTGGTACTCTCAGCCTGGCCAAATCAGCCAACTGCAGCTCCTGTAAGAGACTTTATCTAAAAAATATAAGGCGGACAGTGTAAGAAAAATCACAGCATATTCATTTTGTAGTTATGCAGCGCTCTGGCCTTCTGTTTAAGCCTAACTTTATGTCAGACTAGACATAGTGCAGCCTACACTGTGTTTTTAAAACTTGCCAATGGAAAGACAAAAAACAATTATTTACAACATGGTAACTATGGTGAGAGAACCAACCACGATCTTTACAAGGTTGTTTCCCAGGTATATTTAATGAACAGCGATCACCTTACCTGTGTAGAAGTTTGTTCTCCATCCCATCTGTTTAGCACTGTAATGTAGATATTTGACTAGCAATTCCCTACCACCACAAATGCTAAGGTGATTGCAACAGATCCCAGATTGAGCACAGTGAAACAACCAAACTCTGTAGCTGATCCCAGGATGGGCACATTGAGACAACCATACTCTGCTTACTGTGTGATATAAGCTGGGAGAATTTCTTCCAAAATGCATCTTTCAAACTCAAATTTGAGGTTTTATTTATGTTCTGCATATCTGAACAGTCTGGTAAAGTGTATATGAAAACACACTCACACTCACACTCACACACAGAGAGACAGAGACAGAGACAGAGACAGAGAGAGATTCCTTTGAGCAGGGCTATTCACACACTTGTAGAATTTAGATAGTTTGTCCAGCTAGGTTATGGGTAGAACTCACTTTCCCTGGCTGATGATACTATTAAAGCTATACTTAAGACTCCAAGATAGTAGAGTTGTATAACAGTTTGATACACAGTTTTAAAGCGCCCTCCTATCATTGTAGAGGAAACACTTTCCCCTAGGGACAAAAATATTATTGGCATGAAAACTGAAAGGTACAGTGGTTTACAAATCGAAGCCATGCTTAGAAGGCCCATATTGCAAGCCTGAAGTTCACTACACACATAACAACTTTGAGTTTTGGCACCTCTCCCTACAACTCAGCGTGGCCAATTCATTTACACACGTTATGTGTATGCCCAAAACAATTGGGTGCTGTGGATTTGGCCTTTAAGCTTAGTGATTGAAGGTGAGGAACACTAATAGTGGCAAAGGTGAGATTTTGCAAAATGATTTATGGAAATGCATGAACTCTGTACAGGTGACAATCTCAGTATTTTTCTTCTCAGATAAGAAGATCCCAGATTACTCCACTTTTCTCAGAGTAACATTCCTGACAGTGCCTTGTTTTGTCGGGACCTGTTACTCAAGGTCAAAGTCTACTATTTTCTGGATGTCCTTCTGAGCTTAACCTAAACTGGGGAACTCCCTTTACCTGCAGAACTTCTCATTTTCTGACCTTGTCTATAGAGTCCAAAACCCCTATATCCTCTACCTGCCAAATGTGGAGTAGCCTTGGTGAGATTACAGGGTTAGTTTCCTTTCTCCTGATAAGAACCTGGCCACCAACCACCTGAGATTCTTGGAATGTCCCTCCATGCAAACAAGGCATTCACAGAACTTTAAAACTCTAGCCAATGATTTTCATTAACCCTGAAAACTCCTTCCCACTCTCCAAGATTCATAGATACCCCTTGCTCACCCCAGCTAAAGTGTATGCCTGCAAGCTTACCCCTAACAAAGAAATACACACAAGCTAAGATCATCTCAGAGCATGGTTTCATTGAAGATCGTCAGAGAAAACCTTTGACTAAGATCCCTGGAGGCCTCCCCAGCCCCTACCTGATTTCATTCACAGCTGAACCAGGATCCTGTAGAGCCCTACTTGTTCCAGGCTCTACTTCATCTTTCAGCCCAGTACGCAACAGCATCTGAACACCCAGAGAGGAAAGAAGTGGGAAATGCAGAATCATAGCTGGACCCCAAAATATATACCACATTGCTTTAGTCTTAGAATAAATGTCCTTGGAAATGACAGTGGTGTTCCCAGTGGTGGCTTATTTGAACATGTTTATAGGCTCCTGCAGGCTTCCAACATAAATTTCAAGTCAGATGTACATGCCTCACTGGCCCGGCTTCATCTTGGTTTTCTTGGCCTTACACACACTGACCACAGGAGTTTAAGGGGCTGCCATTCTCTCATAAGCATCCTTTGTTTCCTTTATACAGGAACAATGTTTTCATTGGTTTCAAGGATCTATGTGTTGTTCTCTGTGTGCCTTGTGCTATCTGGGATTGAAGCTTTGTTTCCTGAGGAATTGATCCTTCCTTACACTTGACAACAGTTCTGTTCAAGAGTAGGCAGAAGCCTCCTCAGGAGCCAAACTGTCCATTGCCTGTATGGTAAGAGTTTTTCCTAATTGATTAGGAAAGCATTCAAAAGAATAGTAATATTGTATTATACCTGAAATTGATACTTCAGCCTCCATTAATACATCGTCATTGGGACTCTGCCATTGTCTGTTGCTGGTGGCTGCCTTGTGCTACAACAGTGCTCTCTCGCTTTCCATCAATTGCTTTCAGGGTTTTGTTTGTTCTTATTTTTCCAAGGTCTTAAAGGATACAATTAAGTTAGCTATCTGAGATCTTTATGATTATTTTTATGTAAGCATTTAACAATATAACCTATCCTTGGAGGACTCCTCGAATTGTATACAATAGATTTTTATTTTCTTAAAAGTTTCTTCAGTGACACATTAGTTGTCCAATGGTTTATTGTTTAATCTCCATTAATTTGTGTGCTTTCTGTAGTTTCTCCTATTGATAGATAACTTTATTCTGTGGTGTGAGACAGGATAGAAGAGGTTATTTAAACTTTCAGAAGTTTGCCTTCGTCCAGTGGAATGCTGAGAAGACTGTGTGCTTTGTAGCATATGCGTGGAATGTTCCACAGGTGTCCTTTAGGGCCATCTGGCTTATGGTGTCATTTAACTCCATTATTTGTGTTCATTTGTGTATGTACATTGTCTGTGTATGATCATTGGTCATAACATTGTTTTGAACTCGCCAAGTACTACTCTGCGGTGATCATCCTGTGGGAATCATGTTTTATAAAATCTTTGGTTTTTACAAAAAACCCAGGATAGCTAAAGCTATCCTCAACAATAAAAGGACTTCAGGGGGAATCACTAACCCTGAACTCAAGCAGTATTACAGAGCAATAGTGATAAAAACTGCATGGTATTGGTACAGAGACAGACAGATAGACCAATGGAATAGAATTGAAGACCCAGAAATGAACCCACACACCTATGGTCACTTGATTTTTGACAAAGGAGCCAAACCATCCAATGGAAAAAAAGATAGCATTTTCAGCAAATGGTGCTGGTTCAACTGGAGGTCAACATGTAGAAGAATGCAGATCGATCCATGCTTATCACCCTGTACAAAGCTGAAGTCCAAGTGGATCAAGGACCTCCACATCAAACCAGACACACTCAAACTAATAGAAGAAAAACTAGGGAAGCATCTGGAACACATGGGCACTGGAAAAAATTTCCTGAACAAAACACCAATGGCTTACGCTCTAAGATCAAAAAATCGACAAATGGGATCTCATAAAACTGCAAAGCTTCTGTAAGGCAAAAGGACACTGTGGTTTGGACAAACGGCAACCAACAGATTGGGAAAAGATCTTTACCAATCCTACAACAGATAGAGGCCTTATATCCAAAATATACAAAGAACTCAAGAAGTTAGACCCAAAAAGAGGGAAACAAATAACCTATTAAAAGATGGGGTTCAGAGCTAAACAAAGAATTCACAGCTGAGGAATGCCGAATGGCTGAGAAACACCTAAAGAAATGTTCAACATCTTTAGTCATAAGGAAATGGAAATCAAAACAACCCTGAGATTTCACCTCACACCAGTGAGAATGGCTAAGATCAAAAACTCAGGTGACAGCAGATGCTGGTGAGGATGTGGAGAAAGAGGAACACTCCTCCATTGTTGGTGGGATTGCAGACTGGTACAACCATTCTGGAAATCAGTCTGGAGGATCCTCAGAAAATTGGACATTGAACTGCCTGAGGATCCAGCTATACCTCTCTTGGGCCTATACCCAAAAGATGCCCCAACATATAAAAAAGACACGTGCTCCACTATGTTCATCGCAGCCTTATTTATAATAGCCAGAAGCTGGAAAGAACCCAGATGCCCTTCAATAGAGGAATGGATACAGAAAATGTGGTTCATCTACACAATGGAATATTACTCAGCTATCAAAAACAATGACTTTATGAAATTCGTAGGCAAATGGTTGGAACTGGAAAATATCATCCTGAGTGAGCTAACCTAATCACAGAAAGACATACATGGTATGCACTCATTGATAAGTGGCTATTAGCCCAAATGCTTGAATTACCCTAGATGCCTAGAACAAATGAAACTCAAGACGGATGATCAAAATGTGAATGCTTCACTCCTTCTTAAAGGGGAACAAGAATACCCTTGGCAGGGAAGGAGAGGCAAAGATTAAAACAGAGACTGAAGGAACACCCATTCAGAGCCTGCCCCCACATGTGGCCCATACACACACAGCCACCCAATTAGACAAGATGGATGAAGCAAAGAAGTGCAGACCGACAGGAGCCGGATGTAGATCGCTCCTGAGAGACACAGCCAGAATACAGCAAATACAGAGGCGAATGCCAGCAGCAAACCACTGAACTGAGAATAGGACCCCTGTTGAAGGAATCAGAGAAAGAACAGAAAGAGCTTGAAGGCCGAGACCCCATATACAACAATGCCAAGCAAACCAGAGCTTCCAGGACTAAGCCACTACCTAAAGACTATACATGGACTGACCCTGGACTCTGACCATAGGTAGCAATGAATATCCCAGTAAGAGCAATTAGGAAGGGAAGCCCTGGGTCCCATAAGACTGAACTCCCCCAGTGAATTGTAGAGATCTTTCTTGGGGAGGCGGTGGGGGGAGGGTTGGGAGGGGGAACACCCAAAGAAGGGGGAGGGGAGGGGGCCTGCCTGAAACAAAGGAATAACACAGAAATGTATAAGAAATACTCAAGCACAAAAAGGCAACAACAAATAACAAAACAAAAAAAGGCAGAAAAAAAGAAACATGCAAATATACATGGGGACTTTTCCAAGTAGCTAGAACAAAAAAACAGGGTTGGATGTTATTCTCTGAGGACATGCTAGGGTTTTTATCAGCTAACTTTTTATTCACTTTATATTTGCCAGAAGGCCCCTTTGCTCCTCCCAGTCTCCCTTGGTGTAAATTTCTCCGCTGCTCTCTACTTCCCCAGTAGAAGGTGTGTCACCCTTTAGGTACCACCCTACACTGTAATTTAGCTCCAGCAAGACCATGCTGCCACCGTCTTGCCACCATGCCAAGCAGGCTGCCCAGGTAGGGGAAGGGGAAACAATGGCAGGCAATAGGAGCTGAGACAGCCCTGCTCCACCAGTGGGGGACCCACATGAAGACCAAAACTATATATGTACTAGAAATGTGTAGGAGTTCTCAGTCCAGATTCTGTATGTTCAGGGACCTTGAGTGAACAAAGAGGAAGTAACAAAGACACCACAAGGAGATCCAGAGAGATACCGTTTAAGACACTGATAGTGCTGCACTTCACTATTTCCCCACAGTGCCTCTAGATAAATGGGATGCTTTAGACCCTTAAGTTCAAGATAGCAATCACAGAGCGTGGAACAATGGACAGACATATCAAACAGATATGAGAGACCCTGTGTCCTGGACCTACTTCCCACTAGCATTCCCAGGAATTTTGTTTCTAAACTCCCTGTGTGACATAGCCTTGCAGCAGGAAATAGAACACTTGCTTCCTGATTTGGGTTGCCTATTCTACTCTGAGATCTTACCTCCAGCCCATGCGGCTCCAATGGGCTCCCGCACAATCGGTCTACATACATCTTCCAGGAATTTCAGACTGCAGTCAGGCCTAATAGTGCCTCTGGCATCAAAAATGGGCGATGCACGGTTCTTCATGCTCACACCTTCTAGCTACACCACCTAAACCCGCACACCAGGAAAGAAAGCAGGACCCATGTACTTCAGCTCTACTAAATCAAATCCTCACTGAACAATTAAAGACCCTACTCTTAAAAACTCTGAATACAAAACTGAAACCACATTTAAAAACAACAAAAACCAAAAGCTACAAGTATAACTCCATAATCAAAATACTGTACCTACGGAATGACCTGAAATAGTTTTCTGACAATGAATTGTATGAGAATAATCAATACAGTCAGAGACAAAATAAATACATTAATATACCAAAGAACAAACAAAGAGATTAATGAAAATAAGAAAAGCCAACCTAAGATATGAAGATACAATTCCACAAAAAGAAATCGTATTGCCCAAACTAGCCAAATGAAAGGGTTTTGGAATGAGACCAAAGTAAACAACTAAACATCAGTGGAAAGTCTAACTAATGTGGGTCACTGCCGAGAGAACGGATGAGTAGAGGTTGCATCACTCAGTGAAGGTGAAATACCAAGCATTAAAAAGAAAAACATGTATGAAAAATGATTAAAGCTAGAAGCTCTAGAACACCAAGAGAAAACCTAGTTTTAAGTTAAGGCATACAAAAAAGAAGCCAATATCAATAAATGATTCTACATTTTAATAGAAGTACAGATAGACATTTTCCTATGTTATAAAAAAAGAGATACCTTCCCAGGTATAAGAGGCCAACAGAATTCCAAACAGGACCAGAAAAGAAAATCACTATGATATTGTAACCTTTTTTTTAAATATGTTATTGAGTTTATATTCACTACTTCTCCACCCCTACTCCTTTCAACCCTACAATGATCAGGTGGTAGTGGCGTTGAAGGTTAGGGGAAGGCATAGATCTCTTTAGATTACTTCCTGATGATTAGTGCAAAGTTCTAGAGGTGTTGAATCTTCTTCTCAGGATGTTCTAACGCTGAGCTGCCACCAGCAAAACAACAAAGCACCAGCTATCAGCAAACAAAAACACAATGTTAGGGACCACCACCAGTGCAGGGACCAGTAAAGAGACCCCAGATGCACATGGTGACAAGTAGTAGTACCTCAGGGACCCTAGTAGCAGGGGCAGTAATGAGGGGAAGCAGAAGGTCACCTCTCTCTGGACTCTAGCATTTATATACCATCTCCATAGGCCTGAGAATTCCAAATGTAAACTGTCATTATCTGGCAGAATCATGGCTCTATCAGAGCACTACACAAATTATAGTTAGCTGCTGTGAGTAATTTGAAGTTGCCCTCACATCCGCTACCTGGATTAAATGAAAAAATATCACATGAAGTTTTAAAGAAATCAGAATTCTCAATTGCGCATAGTAAGTGGTTAGAACATTAAAAACAAATCATTCAAAGGATAACAAAAGAACTACAGAAGTAAAGTCATATTGTTTATAAATGCCATCAAAATAGCTCCTGATTCTTTGAAAGAATCTGTTAAAGGATGAATGGTATAAAAAAACAACGCCTCCAATTCTGAAAGACCACACCTTCAGAGTATTTACATAAAAATCTATTTATTGAAATTCAAGCATGAGAAATTATTGGATAAAACAAATTAAACAACTTACAGCCACTAAACCAAACCTATACATGGCCACTGAAAGGAATACTTTAATAAAAAGACAAGGTTAAACATCTCAAAGAGGTCAGGGGAAATGAAGCAACAGCCTCAAACAGTTAGTAAAAGATATGGCAAAAAGCAGTTGTCAGCTGATTTAGGTTTGTTTGTTTTTGAATTTTTTTAGACTGGATTTGAAGTGCTAGGGATTTGTGTGTCCTGGACACATGTTCTGTCATCAAACATTCTTCAACTTGAATTGTTGGGTTTTCTTGGGATAAGTGGCTACAGCGTAAGTGGTTTTGTTAGCTGTGTTCTGATTGTCTCCAGGTCCAAATGTAAGAGTTCTTTTGATAAAGACGTATTTTCCTATAAAAAAATGTTGAGTAAAAACACAGCCAACAACAAAATGGGTACAATTAATCTACCAATTTCATGTTGCTAACAGCATCATCTCAATTTTCCAATAAATTGATACAACCATTGACTGGATGAATAGAACAGATCCATGTTTCTGTTGCTCTAAGAAACATAAATTCTCCTTTCTGATAAGAATCTCCATGGCAAAATCTGAACTGGAGTTGGAGAGAAACCCCAATACAGATCAGTCTAGGTGCTTGATGACATCTGCATCATTCACAGTAAGTGAGCGTTCTCAAGATGTTCCAAAACACATTTTAATCAAACATCCAGTCATTATTTACTAATGCATTTGCTGCAGTTTTGAGTTTTCTGGTTATTGTACTACTACGCCTCCCTGTTGATTATAGTTCCCAAGCTTATAATAACATTGGGGTATGGGGTTGTAGCATTAGGGCCAGGTAGTCAGAGACATTTTGTTCCTGCTCTTCCAGATTACTTTCTATCCACAATATGAGAAGAAGTCCATTTGTTATATTCCTTGCTACCAGCTCTGCAATCATATGGAGACAAGTGTCTTTAACCTAGGAGTCAAAAAATCTTCTTTCCCTTTACTTATTTATCTTGTATTCAGAGTGATGAAACTTTCTAAATACAATACTTACTTATGGATTTATGTAATCTGGCTTGAGTATCCCCTCTAGGGAATTATGTTGATTTAAATCATACCTAACAGAAGATCTACAGTAAATTTGATTTATGGTCATGTACTTGAAATAGTAGAAGCCAGACAGAAATCAAGCAGTCAATGTACAGTTTCTAAAGCAGAAGGATAAAGTCAGATTGAAGATTGAAAGATACATCTATTCCTTGATTTTTCAGATGATGTCGTTGTTTTGCATCTATCAATAAGAATTTTATTACTATCTTCATCTAATAAATTATAGTGTCAGGAACTAAATTGCATAGAATCTGATATCTTCAAACCTAGAACACACCCAAAGTGTCCCATTGGACAAGAACATTAGCCAAAAACAAAACAACAACAAATAAACAAAACAAATGAAACAAAACAACAAAAACAAAAACAAAAAACAAAAAACAAGTTACAGAATACCAAGATATGTCCACAGGACTCATAAAGCAACATTGTTGAAGGGTCCAAGGAGGATGTCTGAGTCCCACTGGAAGGGAGAAGAAAGCAACCACAATGGGAAGTAGGAACAGGAAGTTGGAAAGGAAATGGGTGGGGGAACAGGGGAAATATAATCTGTATTGGGTGGAGTAAAAGATCGAAGCCCTGAGGGTCAGCAGAAGAAGAAACAGGCACCTTTGGAGGGAAGGAGATTGGAGGACTTTTGTGAATTATACCAAAGACATGGAGTACCTCAAGAGTCAAAGGTGTGGGGACCCTAGATGAAATGCATTATGAAGAAATCATTAAACACACCTCAGCAGAAAGACAGGGGTAGTCTAGTGAGGATGGACATATTCCACAAACAAAGTTTCAGCCCAAAATTTTTCCTGTCTGAAAAGAAATGCAGGGATAGAGAGAGAGAAGTTCCTAGGAAAGAAGGCTCCCAAAGTGGATAGAGCAGAGGATTCTAGTCTGGATTGAGTCAGAAGATGTACTAACAATCAAGAGAATGGAGGCTCCAGTTTAGAGGTCTGTTGGTGGGTGTAGTAGGGAAACTCAGAGACAGGGGCGGGAGGAGGTTAAAGATGTGGAACTATCATGAGAGGGACTGCAGGGAATAAATCAGGAATATAAAATAAATAAATAAAAATTTTTGTAAAAAAAAATTATAAGTCACAAAATTAGAAAATGTCAAAAGCAAGAGATTAAAATATACATGGAATGAAATCTTAAAGAATTGCAGGAAACACAAGGCAACAAAATAGAAGAAGAAATTAAATGTCCATCCTGACCTAAACTGAAATAGAGACAATAAACAAATCACAAAGGAGAAAACCCGAAGATAGAAAAAAAAACCTAGGAAAGAGATCAGGAGTCATAGATACAAGTATCACCAACAGAATGCTGAAGAGATAGGAGGAGAAATTTCAGGGGCAGAAGATACCATAGAAAACATTGATGCAACCCCCATAGCAGAAATGTAAAATGCAAAAAATTTCCTAAACAAAACAACGCAGGGTATCTAGAACACAATTGAAAAATCAAACCTAAGGATATTAATGTGTATAGAAGAGAAGAAGATCTCAACTTAAAAGGCCAGTAATTATCTTCAACAAAGTAGAGAAGAAAATCTCCTTAAATATAAAGAAAGTGATGCCTATGGAAAAATAGAGTCCTACAGAACTCAAAATAGCAATACGTAACCGAAACGAAGCATACTGAT